>NC_057686.1:6588271-6598271 GCF_014466175.1 Vespula pensylvanica
ATATGGAGAGGATGACAATGGTGATACGTACTTTAATATATCGGAACGAAATAATGTCAGTGGTTTTATAGTGTTTGAAAAAGAGAAAAAAAAAAAAAAAAGAAATTGCAAACCATATTTCTTGGAATTATTCGGATATATTTTTTTTGTATAGTAAAAAATTTTACAATATGAAATTTATTATTGAAATTACGGTATTAATACGAGGGTTCTTTCTTTTCACTGACCTTACCTTCCGAACGACAAAAGAGTCATTTAAAATTGGCACGCGAGTGAATTCGTAGGAAGTTGGGTGTCGTCCTGATCGAATCGAATCGAGAATTCACCTGTCTGTGAAAGAGATTTTGTTTTCTCTTTTTAAAAACCTCTATGAGAGGAGAACTTTCTCTCTTTCTTTCTCCATAGACGTTCTGTATCTATCTCTTCTTGTCTCCTTTCTCAAGCCGCGTTTATTCACCGTCCATAGAGCGTCCATTAGTGCTTTATTCATGCAGTTTTTATCGCTGTTTGCCTTCCACTTGGCGCCCCCGCGATGCGTCAAACGATTCTCTCTTTTACGAAGGCCGACTATCTCTCTCTCTCTTTCTTTCTTTCTCTTCCTCTCTCTGTATCTCTGTATCTCTCTATCTATCTCTCTATCTCTCTATACTGTATTGTATTCCAATTTGTAAGTCCACGAGAAAGATTGAAATGAAAGAAGACTTCTTTAATGGATTTAAACGAAGGATTAGGCTTGTATGATTATTTTTTATTTTCAAAAAAAAATCGATTTATCTGATTTTTCGACTTTTACGTAAGGAAATCTTCTACTTCTTTTCTTTTTGTTATTTTATCGTCATCTTTTCCTCACCTATTTATTTGTACTTCTCTCTCCCTCCCTCTCTCTTTCTCTCTTTCATTCTCACACTCTCCTCTTGTTTTTATCGAAAAGAAGATGATAAATATTGAGTTGACGCCAGTTCATAGTTTAGAAAAATCGATCCGTTCGATTCTTGTCTAAGGAAACCTTTTCTTTTCATCTTCTTCTAACATATGTATCTGTCCGTATTACTCTCTTTCTCTGTGTGTGTATATATATATATATATATATATATATATATATATATATTTCTCTTTCATTCAGTCTTCTTGTTTTTATCGAAGCGAAGACAAGAATGAACGTTGAACTGGCGCCAGTTCATAGTTTTCACTCGTTCAAATATTTTACCGAGAGCCGAGCATTTTTCGTTCTTGTGTTTTCTCGATTTTCTAATTCTTTTTATTTCTTTCTCTTTCTCTCTCTCCCCCCCCCTCTCTCTCTCTCTCTTTCACGGTTTGTTTTAAAGCGCCTTCTTCACGAAGAGATAACGGTCTCCGGGAATCGATAAATCCTAAGAATATGACGCTATAGTCGTATATCTTTTACGACTCCATTGGTGAGTCTTTGGAATTCGAATGATACTAATCTAAACGCTTTTAATTTCACTTTGTGGAGTCGACTATAATATAACTTGAACTGGTTTATATAATTAAATTTTTTGATTGAAAATACCTATTTCGTGAGAATCGTTAGTTTAAACTTACCTAAGCTTTGAAATATGGATTAGAAATGTTTTTAATCCGACATCGTGAGTTTTCTTCTACTTCTTCTTCTTCGATAACTTTGTATATACAAATCAAAATGAATTTTTAAAAAATCATATATATTTTCTCGAAAATCGTTCTTGTTCCTTGCCCTGCGTGATCGCGACTCCCTAGAAGCGGCGTTTGGCCGCGGAATAAATAGGGAGAAAAAGCGCGCGCCGGCTCTAAGTGATTGTGGGTAGGTTTATGACCGCCATAACCGGTGTTTGGTTTGGCGCGTTAAAGCTCCCCCAATTACGGCAAATAAAGCCTAATGACCACGCTTCTCTTTTCTTTTTTTTCTGTTTTTTCTTTGTTTTTCATGTTTTTTTGTTGTTGTACTTTTTTCCCCCCCTCTTTCTATTTCTCACCTTCTTCACCCCACAAACTTTTTCTATGATCATTTAGAAACAGAACATCGTAGGAATGGTTGGCCAAAGAAATTTCGTTAAATTAAAAAAAAAAAAAAAAAAAAAAAAAAAAAAAAAAAAAGCCGAGTAAGACATTGCTGAACAATTTTTTGCGAACTTTTCAATATCAATTAATTATCAAACATAGAAAGTTCGAAGGATCGATCTCCCGAGAAGCGAAAAACGAAATAAGAAGAGCAGGATCATTTGTAGCGACTTGTACCGGGTGTCTGATGACGAGGGATGACCAACCGAGTAACTCGATAGGAGCACGTGGCGCTACGTGATACGCTCCTGAACCGTATGTTCTCGATATTCGTGTTGTATATCGTTCTTCATCGAAGAATCGAGAAACGATTCGACGCAATATTCGCGAGATTCTCGTTAAATTCGAGAAAGAAAGATTCTCAAGTTTCTACTTGGGATTTTTTTCGAATTTAACATTCGTTTCATTCTTTTTTCTTTTTTTTTTTTTTATATCTCCTTCTGATCCGACAATATTACTTATTCCTTCGATCTATAGGCGATAATTCGTTTAGCGAAATTTTATTCTTTTATCGATCGAAAATCGATACTTTAACGTAATTTCGAAGAGAAGAAATTTAGTTAATTCGACGAATCAACATTTTCATAAAATTTTTTTTTCTCATCCTTCTCTTTCGTCTTTTTCACAGCTCGAAACGATCGATCCTCGACCGAGGCCGTCGATCGAAAGCGATAAACAGGCCCGAAGCATTTATACATACATACATACATACATACATTCATACATTCATACATACATACATACATACATACATACATACATACATACATACATACATACATACATATATACACACATATATATATATATATATAATATGAGACACCCACGCCACTTGTGATGGTGCTTACAAGGTTTCTTTTCAGCCAAGCGCATACCTGTAATAACGGGCTACGCATGGAAAGTAATGATTTAAGGTACGCTTGTCTCCCTCGAAAGTAGCATAACTTAGCAGCTCCGGCACGATGATCGAACCAGCTCCGAAGGTACCCATCCACCTTCATTGTCTTCCGACCGTCTCGATAGCTCTCCAACTCGAAACGACGATATTTCTGAGATTTACACATCGTCGACGCTTACCCACGCTCTTCTTATCGTTTCTCACCAAAGATATTTCACGATCGGCACGAAGGAGTCTTTCCTTATGGAATGGATCACATTCCGTTCGTGTGCGTGTCGTAAAATTTCGTACGTGACACACGTGTGAACGTGAGAAAAATCGCACATGCTTACTTTCTTATATTTTTCTGGGGATGGGGGTAAAGGGGGAAGAAGACGATTGACGGCGATTGGGATGCTATAAGGTGGATGGATTAATCGAGAATCAATTAGAAAAATTAGATCTAATTATAGATCTATGTATTTAAGTAAGAATCTTGAAGATCTTTAAGATCTTAAGATATATTTGTGGTTATAAGATATTAAAATGATACTATTTATTCGATCAGTATTTTAAATTATATATTTTCTTAAAATATATTTTTGATTTACATTGGTTAATTAATTTGTCATTGGTTAATTATATTTGATTAAAAAAGAAAAAAAAAATATATATATGTATATGTATATTGTTAATATATATATTTCGTAATTAAATAATTATTTTGTAATTAAATGTATATTTAAATAAATGTATACTTATAATAAAATATCAGTAGGTAATATAAGTGACGCAATTGCGACACTTAATTATTTATACTGATCGAAATATTCATATATATATATATATATATATATATATATATATATTGATTATTTATTTTACGTAATACATAAAACGTTAATTAATAAAAATACTGAACAAATAGATAGGAATTATATTAAAATATTTAGATTCGTTTTAGTAGATATATGTCGCAAGTTAAAAAATAAAAAAGTATCGTCGATTATCAGTGATGAAAGCCATTCATAGATCTAATTATATCTTAATATCTTTATACTATATTATAATAAAAAGATGTCCGTTTGACTGTCTCTAAGATACTTTCTTATATTTCCTTTTATTATCGAGACAATTAACAATATATAATTAGTCACACAGAAAAAGTATCTACTTATGTATCTAACTATCTTTAGAAAAAAAAAAAGATTGCTGTCTATATCATTGAAAATTATTTATCAGTAAAAAAAATCTAATTATATATATCTAAATAAGATTATTTTCATAAGAGAACAATTGATAAGAGAAAAGATCTATAATTAATATAATAGATTATAATGAACATATTATTACAATCGTTAGTACATCTTAATATATTTCGTAAGAAAAACAAAAAACAAAAAAAAAAAAAAAAAAAAGAAAATACTTAATTAGTTTCAATATTCTTTCTTACTTTTCGTTTCTTCCTTTCTTTTTTTCTTCTTTCTATCGAAAAAAGACTAGTTAGAAAAATGATCGAAAGAAGAAAGAAAAGTAAAAGAAAGAAAAAAGGAAAATGAAAGATGGTTATGTAGCTTGAAGATCCTTAACGACGACGAAACGATGAAAATCAATCAGCGAGGAGTATCATCCACTGAGAGATCCGGTAATTCAAGCCCTTTTCATTTTCGATGTTACTTATTGCACGACGGGGTTTTACTAATGTGAACGTTGGGATTAGACGGGAGACCTATGCGCGTCCAGCTAACGTATTCGTCTCTCTCTTTCTCTCTCTCTTTTTCTCTCTTTTTCTCTCTCTCTTTCTCTCTGTCTATTTCTCTCTCTCTCTCTCTCTCTCTCTCTCTCTGTGTCTTTTCAAGATGCAGCTTACACGTCTTAGCTTACGCGCCGTTATCTTCGAAGGTATAACCTCGTAAATCCATGGGCATTTGTTTCCTGCCCACCCTCGGGATCCGTCAAGATTACTGGCCATTAATCTCACTGCGATCATTCATACGTTTACAACGACAAATCGCTACCTTCGGTTTCTATTCTATCTCTTTCTCTTTATCACAATGTTGTATCTTTTTCCTTTCTTTTTTCTGTATCTATTTCTATTCGGTTTCTTTAATATCTTCACTTTTTTTTTTTTTTTATAAAATCATATATGTAGGTGTAAAATTTAATGTATATATACAATATAATATATATATATATATATATATGCTATATACGATAGAGATTTATATAAATGTAAATCTAAATTATTATCGTATTTCTTTACAAAATATATATGTATATAAAATGTATGTACATGATATCGTTTTGTCTGATTAATTTCAACTTATCTCGATATTCATAGATACATATATATTCACATATGATGATCACAATATGATTAATTTTGTTTTTAAATCACGTATCTTACGAGGTTATTTCTATCATCCCTTTCATTTCATTTTAACCACGATTTTATTGACCATTTTGTTCGACACGAAAAATCTTCGATCCCTAACATAGTCTTCTTTTGGCACATATTGAATCGTGATTTAACGAGCTAGGAAAATCGATTCCCCTTCTATAATATCTCCAAGTAACGAATAGTAGTTGTATGCTTGCCGTCTTTCGAGAGTCGGCTTTCACGTTACGATATAGAGCATCGTAAAATAAGTTTTAGTGACTCGGATGAATTTACTTTATTAGCACGTTAGAGCTTTGGGGTTTGTCGGTAGAATGCTTGATCTTATAATGGACCAAACCGAGTCGCCATTCTATCTGTCGAGGCTCGCTGATTCTCCGCTCGCTGGATAATGGTCTCTACCGGGACTGCCCAGAATATATAAGTCTTTAATAGCGATGGCTCCTTTCTTTCTTTCTTCCCTTCTTTCCTTTTCTCTTTCTTTTTCTATCTCTCTTTCTCTTTTTTTTTGTACACAAAAAAAAAATAGAAAAAAGCAAGAAAAAGCAAAGAAAAAAATAAAGAAAAGAAAAGATAAGAAAAGAAAAGGAAAGAAAAAATAAGTCGGCGTTCTCGATCAAAGTGGTTTCCCTGTAAAGACGGGGACCGCGGTTTTACATCGCGTTAGAACCAGTTATACAGACAGGAGGCGCTTGTTAAACGAGACCAGTCGGCTAGTGTAAACAGATCCGATAGTTAACAGCGTATCTCTGTCCAGTTTCGTCTCGATAAAGTCGACTAGATTCACTTCAGCGTCTTTTCGTTCTTGAAGTGTTACATTCTATTGGAATCTGTGTTTTTTTCATATCGATTGTCTCGTAACGTTCCTCAGAATCATTCGATAATATGATTCAGATCGATCGCAGGATTCCTAGGATAATATCTACTTTCAAGTTTAATGTTGCTAAATCATATCGATATATTTATCTTTATTTATTTATTTATTTATTTATTCCATTTTATCGAGTTTCATCACTTCAAAACGGTTCAGATTGATAACAGTACCTTTCAAACAATGTTCAAATACTGTAAAGCCTAATTCGTTTAAATTATATTCGATTTCTCTTCGAAATGACGCACCAGATCGTTGACATTATCTTTGGGAAAATGTTAATTTAATTTTAAATAACATTTTCTTTTTTTTTTTTTTTTTTTTTTTCATATTACCTTCGACTTTTTATCTTTCCCGTTAAAACACGTTTAAATCCAACGTTCTCCAATTACTTTCGATTTCACAATCATTTCATTAAGTTCCGTCTCATTTTCAAAATACTTTTGATATTCTTTATCTTTTCGTTTAGTTTCGTCGTATAGAAATGAATTCGTAATGATCTCATTATAATACCATTTTAATATCCTTTTAAAAGAATCAACGTTTTCATATTACTTTCAATAAATTATCCGAATGTTGTCTTATCGAAATGGTTCAAATCATAGCTGCATCCGATGTAAGAGCTTTTCGAATTGAAACAGAGGACGAAGAAGAAGAAGAAGAAGATGATGATAAAAAAGAAGAAGAAGAAGAAGAAGAAAAAAAAGAAGAAGAAATGGAGGGAGAAGAAGAAGAAGAAGAAAAAAAAAAAGAAAAAGAAAACGATCTTGAGAAAACGTCATTGTGGATAGAATGAACGGTGTTTAAGTCGAAAACCGCACTGATGGAGGATGCTTGAGATGGAGAATCGTATCTCTCTTGGCCGCTCTTCGATTATGTGTCGGAATAATACGGTGAGAACAAGCAAGAGGAGAGGGAGAAGGAAGAGAGAGAGAGAGAAAGAGAGAAAGAGATAGTATACGAAGAGGTGAGTAGAGGGGCAAGTGAAAAGAGAAAGACAGAGAAAGAGAAAGAAAGAGAGAGAAAGAGAAGGACGTAATCTGGTTGGTCCACCGAGCTTCAACGGAGAAAGGATGAAGGAAGGGCCGAGGGCTTCGAGTCGGCCGCCATAATGCATCGTGAGAAGTGTGCATGGGGTCAAACGGGTCAAAAGAACGTCATGGCGTTCCTTCGTCTCTCTATGGCGGCCGAGTTGCTCCACTCGCCAAAGGCCTTCTTTCATCTCTCTTTCTCTTTCTCCGATTCTTTCTCTTTTTTTACTTTTCTCTTTTTCTTTTCTCTTTTTTATTTTGTTCTCTTTCTCTCTTTGGAATCGTCGAACGCGTCTTACGTACGCGTCGAAGACGCAACGACGCGTCCTCCGCGAGGACGACTTCATTCCGTTTACGATCCTCTTCTTTCGAGATTCGTAAAAATGGCGGAGGGAGTAACGCCAAAGCGGGAAATTTGAATCTTTTTTTAAGCTTAAATTTCAATAGCGATCGGATCTATTTCATTTTCTACGATATTCTTCATTTAAATGATTATTATGATTATTATTATTATTATTATTATTATTATTATTATTCTTTTTTTCAACGATTATTCTGACTATTACACGATAAATGTACCCGTTAAAATGATATAAAACAAGGTTAGAGATTTCCCTTTATGAATAAATTCCGCCCATCGTTTAGTAAACCGTTCGTAAGCATTATTCTTATGCACGATTCTCTTCTACCGTTCTCTTTCATGAATTCATCTAAATGCATTTGAATATTCTCTAGTGTGCGTGCCTGACTCGACGTCTTTATTCTACTGGTTACGGTATTTCTAACGAAGAGAAAGAGAGATACATATACTATTGAATGAAATCTTTTAATGGAATTTCATTCGTAGTAATATGAATAAATTTTCTTTGAAATTTTTTCGATCAGAAAGTTGTTCGTGGTGTATTTTAACATATATCTATACCTATACATATCTATATATGTACGTATATCCCTATGCATGTATATACATATATACGTACATATATATATATATATATGTATGTACGTATATGTACATGCGTCTCGTAGATGTATCCTTGCGAGTTTATAGGTGAGAGTTACCGTCAATGAGGCGGAATACGCACCGGCAGAAAGTTTTGCAAAATATGGAACGACGGTCCTCGCTTGTAAAATGATCTTCTCGACCACTTCCTTCCTCCGTGACGATCGAGGATCCGATGACCAGTTTGAGGTCGAGGATGACCGACGTGGGAAAGGATCGCTGATGCTTCATACTCTCCTCCTCCTCCTCCTCCTCCTCCTCCTCCTCTTCTTCTTTTGCTGCCTTCTCCTCCTACTTGTCATTCCTTTTTTTCTTTATCCCTTTCCTTCGCTCGTATCTTTCCTTACTTTTTTTCTTACATATTTTAACTCTAATATTTTGGCAGAATCGTCGGGAGTAAAATTTACAACTATGTTACGTTGATTCTTTTGATTAATTTAAAACAAGATCGTTAGAATATTATTTCAGTTTTATTGTATATAATTGTTTTTATTTCTTTTTTGTATAATTTATTTCTTTATATATAAATTATTTTTATATAATTGAATTTGGTATGACGATCAATCGAATTTTCTTTTTTCTTTTTTTTTTTCTATCTCTCGTTTTATTTCTTTTATCTTTTCTCTAAGAAAAGTAATAATTGCAAGAAAGAAAGACGAAAGAAGTCTTTTCGGGTTCGTCGATGCAGATATAATTTTTTGTCTCTCTCTTATTCGCATTTTTCTTTGCTAATTAATTGTAATTGAAATTAATAGTTATTATCAATAAATTAATTAGCAAAAATTGATTTAAAGAATCTGCTCGTTTCGTTTATACAGATACAGTTCTCTCTCTCTCTCTCTCTCTCTCTCTCTCTCTCTCTCTCTCTCTATCTCGTATCTTTCTTTACTTTTTTGTTATTTCTTCTTATCCTGACATATCCTTGCAAAACTGTAGAAATAGTACACAATAATTTTACATTAAATTTAACAAATAGTTATAAAATTGCTTTTACAAACATATATTACAGAATCTCATTATAATTGAAATTGATAAGATGATAAAAACTTTAATAAGATGATAATAACTTGAACCATTAATTTACAAAAACGAAGAAGAAAATTAAATTCCACTTCATGTTGTCGATACAGATATAATTTAACAATTTCCGTCATTTTATCGTATACATACAATCGTAGTAGATATGTATATTTATTATATCGCGTATGATGACAGTGATCGAGGATAAATATTCAATTTCTAATCGTATCTCCTTCGAGATAACTTCGTTGCTCTTATAGAAAATAAATGATATAAGTCGTGGGATAAATTAAATGGAAAGTGACATGGTTTAACAAGGTTTCTACTGTAGTTACATAGTGTATATATATATATATATATATATATATATATATATATATATATATATGTAGGTATATCGATACATACGTCAACGAGAGAGAAAATAACGGAGATCGATGCGTTACCGAGAATACCGAAGATTATTTAAGCGAGGATTACTAACGACCTGTAATTATCGCGCGTATACTATTATTAAAGAAATGATAGGGCTCGTAGTACCTTGTATAAATCGCGGATGGTACCATTAATTATTCGACAAAGTCACATTTTTTCTTTTTTGTTTATCAAAACTATCAAAGAAAGAGAGAGAGAGAGAGAGAGAGAGAGAGAGAGAGAGAGAAAGAGGAAAGTTTGCTTGATAGAATCGATTATTTAAGTTAATAAATTATATGTCAAGTTTAAATATAAAAATACTAAT
>NC_057686.1:6603271-6663709 GCF_014466175.1 Vespula pensylvanica
TTTCGAACGATCTCTTTTCCATTTTCTTTTCTTTTCTCTTTTCTCTTCTTTTTCTTGAATAAAAAATACATCTATTACGTTTCAATAAAATTGAACTTTTCATAGTTTTACTAAATTGATCGAAATTAGAAAAGTATATATATATATATATATATATATATATATATATATATATAGATTACAAATAATCTTGAGGAATCTCATCTTTGAAAAAAAGAAAAGAAACATCAATAATAAGTTAATCAATGCAAACGAAAGTTCGATCATGACGAGCAACAATTAGCAATCCCATTCATTTCCTTTCCTTCTTCTTTTTCATTGAACTAAAAAATACATCGATTATCATCCCTCAGTGAAATAGTATCTTCAAATCTTTTTTCGCCAAATAGTTTCGGTAAAATAGGGAAGTAAAAAAGATCAAACAATCTTAAGGACCTTGTCTTATAAGAAAAGGGTCGTATTTTGTGGTAGCAATGCGTCACGACGCTCACGAATTCACGAAAGTTGCCTGGAATTCTGGAGTTACATACGAAGAAGAAGAAGAAGACGAAGAAGAAGAAGAAGAAGAAGAAGAAGTAGTAGTAGTAGTAGTAGTAGTAGTAGAGTAGTAGAGTAGTAGTAGTAGTGTAGTAGTAGTAGTGTAGTAGTAGAAGAAGGAGAAGGAAGAGGAGGAAGAAGAGGAGGAGGAGGAGGATGTGGACGTCCAGTCACGGAACGCTTTTTCCTACCAAGACTAACCTTTTATTCGTGTCGTCCTAATTCGAAGCGAGTCATCGGGACTCGTTTGGAATGTCCCGCGGCATCCTCTCGTTTTCCTCTTTTCTTCCTCTTCGTCTTCTCTCTCATTCTTTTTCTTTTCTTTTTCTATCTCTCTCATTCTCATATTCTTTCTCTTTCTATCTCTGTCTATCTTACAACGAGACCATGTAGTTTCATCTTTCTTCAACGCCATCAAAAAGAGAAAGAAAGAGAGAGAGAAAGAGAGAGAGAGAGAGAGAGAGAGAGAGAGACTCTCCTCCTCAGCTTCGGGAAGGCCCCTTTGGTAATTAATTTAACTTCTTGTCTCGACGATGGCGGCTGCTAATGGTTTTCTTGTTCTACCCCGCGCGAAGCTGTCCGCGTCGTCTCGCCTTCGTTTTCTGACCGCCCACCGATTACTACCGTACATCGAGAAAGAAAGAACGACAGAAAGAAAGTGAATGAGAGAAAGAGAAAGAGAGAGAGAGAGAGAGAGAGAGAGAGAGAGAGAGAGAGAGAGAGAGAGACAGAGAGAGATAGTCTTCTTTCTTCTAACGGATTTTTATCTAATTATCTTTCTTCAACTCGCGTTCCTTTCCTCCATAAGATTCCGGTTCTCCGTAGACACGCACTTTCTGCCGCCTTCGAGAAAATTCTGATAACTTTTGCGATATATTTTATTCTTTATCTTTTTCTTTCTCTCTTTCTCTTTTTTTTTTCCCCTCTCTTTTTAAAGTAAATCCTTTCGATTTTGAGATCGTCGATCTTGTAAATTTTCCGAATTGTTATTTCTTCCTTCAGATTACATTCCTCTCGAATCTCTTCAAAGACTCTACACTGAAGGCGCATGTTTATAACTGCGAGTTTGATTTCATTCAAAATACGAATGATTTTCGTTCAATAAATGAAATAAAACTAATTGGATACCTAATCACTGGATAAAAAATTTCTAAAGGAAGAAAAAGAAAAAATCTGATCTTGTGACACCAACAATGACTATAATATTATCAACGAAGAGAAAGAATTGGAAAACATTTTTGATAACATCAAAATTGAAATTCAATGTAATTTACAAAATTAACTTAATTAAGATTAATCTAATTCGATCTTTTCGATATTTAATCAGACAATTCGAATATTAACTCTCTCTCTCTCTCTCTCTCTCTCTCTCTCTCTCTCTCTCTCTCCTTTTCCGCGTTTCTTGAAAAATTGATAAAACGAGAAAAGGATCAGAGTAGAGCGTTCTTCGCAGATTTCTCGAATTCATCGAAGCTGATTTCTTCTTTCCTTTTTTTCTCTTCCTTCGTGAAAGACCCGAAGGAAGATGAAAAGCCGGCTTTGGTTGCGCGTGTAACGTCCGTTCTCCGGGCCGCGAGGCGTTAACGAGGCGGGCAAACACGAAGGAGGAAGAAGAGGGTCTAAGGAGAAAGAGAGACAGAGAAGCAGAGAAAGAGAAAGAGAGAGAAAGAAAGAGAGAGAGAGAGAGAGAGAGAGAGAAAGAGAGAGCGAGTGAGAGAATGGATAAGAAGAAGACGGCGAAGATTCTTTAAAGCGATGGAACGGAGAACGTTCGAAGGCGAATGCTACGGAATAAAGCACGAAGGCGCCTTTTCAAGGTGCGAGGTGTGAACTCTGCCGCCCTTCTTGAGAGACTCCCTCTATCGGTATTCACTTTCTCTCTCTCTCTTTTTTTCTTTCTCTCTTTCTTTCTCTTTTTTTTCTCTTTTTCTTTCTCTCTCTCTCTCTCTCTCTCTCTTTCTCTCTCTTCGTATATCCTCCGACACGAAGGTGTACTACCACCTCTTTCCACCTTATTAAGACCGCCAAGCCCGCCGGCAACGAAAGAACACACCGTTTCTCTCTTTCTTTATCTCTTTCTTCAATTTCTTGCCCTCCTCTTCTTTGATCCTTTATGAAGAACGAGATGATGTATTTCGATCTCGGAATAACGTTCTCGCGCGGAGCGTTGGAATCGAGATAAAAGTTATAATCGGACGAGCGTATCCTTCTTTTACATTCGCTCGTACCAAACGAGAAATCGAGTTTGAATTTTATTAAAAGGGGGAATATTTTTTTATCAGAGAGGAAAAAAGTCATTTTAATTTCCTCGATAAAAGTGGTATCGTTTAATTTTTCTTTTCGTTCGTCCGATACCAAATAAATTCAATTTAAATTTCTCTATGAACTATCTGTACATTATCATACGTTCATTACTAGATAGGATTTACACGAAAATTATATTATTATTTATTTTAGAATAATTATATTGTCTGAAGTATCATTTTTTTATGTTTAAAAAGTTGTACGAGAAACTATGGATAGAAGTTTTCGATTATAAAATATAATCGAATGTTAAAATAAGCATGTATATGTGTTTCAAATACATCGTAAGTGTACGCACGTGTGATTTTAAAGTTACATGAAGTTATGAAGGGTTACGTTTCTCCAGCAGAATTTCTACGGTCTATCTTATTAGGAGAATTCTAACTCGGTCTAAGTTCTCGAACCAATGGTCTGTTTTCGCTTGGAAAAAAATAGAAAATTAACACTTCATTATACTTTCTAACACTAGGATGTTTGAGATACATATATACCTGTGTATATATATGTATATGTATAATAAAGATTATTTTTTCTCTAAAAGAAAAAAAGAAAAAGACATTTTAATTTCCAACAGGAATATCGTTACAAATCTCATAGTTATAAATGAAACCAAAGAAATTTCATTTAAATTTCTTACGTAAAATTAGTACTGTTCATTCTTATTCGGAAAATTCTAACTTTGAATTCTAAGTCTGAGTTCTCGAGCTAACGGTTTGTTTGTTCTTAGAGGGAATAGAAAATTAACGCTTCGTTATACTTTTCAGCACACTAGAGACTATTCTGTACAGATACATATATATTATATAACATATAAATATATTATTCAAAGAGGATTCTATTTTCTATGAAAAATAAAAGGATAAGAAAATAGAAATTTCAATTTCTTGCACGAAGTCATTACAAATTATCGCTTCAAGGTAGATCAAAGGGATTTCATTTAAATTTCTCCCGCGAAATTCGTCCGCGTCATCCTTATTAGAAAATTTCTAACTTAATTTAAGTTCTCGAATTAGCGGTTTGTTTTTGCTTAGAAAAAAAAAAGAACAAATTAACACTTTTATTATACTCTTTAACATTATATATATATATATAAATGGTTATATATAAATATATATAAATGTATATATATAAATATTTATATATAAATAAATATATATATATATATAAATATACATATATAAACAGTTATATATAAATATGCATAAATATGTTCATACATACATACATACATACATATATATATTCGTGTAAAAGAAAGAAGAAAGAAAAGAAATGGAAAAGTAAAAATAAAGAGGGTAGCTCGTGGCTTCCGGCCGATCGCCTCGTTAGCATCGTCGTGTTTCCAGTTAGCGAACGATAACCGCTCGTTAACGGCGATTAAACGGCGAGTTAAACATCGTTGCTGCCGCGAGACGAAACAATCTCGGAGGCACGTCGAGCTCCGATTAAAATAAGCGCGACCGAGTTCTCCTACCGACTCCTTCATCTTTTTTTTCTTTCTTTTTTCTTCTTTCCTTCCTTCCTTCCTTTCTTTCTTTCTTTCTTCCTTGCTTTCTTTCTTTCTTCCTTCCTTCCTTCCTTCCTTCCTTCTTTCTTTTCTTTTTTTTTTTTTCTTTCTTACACCCTTCCTCGAAGGTTCGTTGTTTTCGCGCGATAAAACCAATCTCGACTCGCTTTCGTAACTTTGCCGCCGCCATAATCGTGACTAGTGTTATAAATTTTACTTTTTTCTCTCTCTCTCTCTCTCTCTCTTTTTTTTTTTGTAAATTTTATTTCCTGTTTTTTCTTTTCCTCTTCGTTGTATTTTTCTCTTGTTTGTTCTTTCTTTTCCTCTTGTTGCTTTTTCTTTCTTTCTTCAATGAGATCCGTTGTTACTCGTTGTTTGTACTTGCCGACTTCGAGTTCGCATTATCGATCAAGGATAAAAGGGAACGACGAACTTGCATTTTTTTCTTTCTTTCTTTTTTTTTGATTTTTTTTTTATCGATTCTGTTTTTTTACAATTTTTCATTATCGTCATTAAAATTGAAGTTAAATTAATTTCTCTATTACTTTCGCGAGGTATCGCCTCGCGATATCTATTTTGACAAGTGTTATCGCTGGAATTCTTAATGGTAGTGTTTTGACAGTAGTTACATAGATCTTTTACTGGATACAAGATTCTTGAAGGCGATTAGTTAGGTGGGAGAATAGTTTGACACTTCGGTCGTTCTGAAAATTTCCAACCAGGTACAAAATTTCGATGTTTTATCTCTTAAGTTTTTCTGTATTTATCTATAACTTCTCTGTGATATTTTTCTGTCGTTTTTATCGACTGATTTTATATACCTTAAAATAAAATAAAATGATAGCGATTATTAGATGAGAATTTTTTTCTATACGAATCATTCGATAAATTTGAAACATTTTTGACAGAAGTAAGATCTAACATTAAATTAAAAAAACCAAAAAAAAAAAAAAGAAAAAAAAAAAAAAGAGGTTTGAAGACACCGATGAAGAACAACCGACGCTATACGTACAGTTTACAAAATAAAAGAAAACTACTAAATTTATCAAGAATAATCGTCTATGAGTATTCGGTAAATTTGAGTTTCTGATCGGCACGAACTCTTTTGAACGATCCAATAAGTTAAAAGAATTTTTCGGGGAAGTGAAATCTAAGATAATATTTTGTAAAGGAGAAAAAGAAAAAGAAAACAAGGAGAAAAAGAAGAAAGAGAAAAGAAAAAAGAAAAGAAATGTGAAACCGTGACGGAGAGGAGCAGTCACGGCCTTTTTTTCATTTTTCCTTCTTAAAACGGAAAACGAAAAAATTTAACCGTTTTCTCGAGAAAAATTCTTAGAAAAATGTCGGACATCAGTGGACGTTCCAAAAGCAATGCGAGACTAATTCGAACCGTACAAATATTTAGGGCGACCTGTCGCATTTAAGGGCTCACCTTCTTTATCCCCGTTGTTTACCATTTTAACTCGGAGGACTCTTGGTTTCGTATAGTAGTTTGTATGGGTTTCCCCTATACAAAAGCACGCCTCTTCAGCTTTCTTAACCGTGAAGAATCGCGAATCTGATTGCAGATCTGAGACTACTACTTTTCTGCTACTACTACTACTACTACTAAACTACTACTATTACTACTACTACTACTACTATACTACTGTTACTATTATTAACAGCTTACCCAAAAACGAAGGAATGACCTTTGTAAAATCCGTAACGTATGCTTCCCAATAAATTCTCCAAAAGTGACACCCATTTCCGTGGCGTGTCCGGAATTCGTCCAAGATTCGTTTCACCGTTTCTTAACAATACTTTTTACTTCTCGTTTTGAAGAAGTAACCGTGAAGAATGCAGCCAGCTACAGGAGCAGATGCCATATTTTAGCAATTTTTCGCATCTATCCAAACTTACGTCTTCATCTTGTACGTTGCACAGAAATTTTTATACCTGCGAACACTTAATTATATTTTTTTTCTGGTTTGTTCACCTTGATCCAACCTTAATACGATTTTTTTAATATATCACGTATTTATGTGAATATAAATATGCTTAGGAAGTAATTTTTATATATGATGTTGTTTCCTATTGATCTCTTTTATTACGAATAATAATTATTACAAAATATTAATAATAATACTTTACGATCTTGCGAGAAAAGTATTATCCTCGCACATTCTTTCTTTTTTTTTTAAAGTAATGCTTCAATAAAACTATTAATTTATCTTATCAACTAAATAAAGTCGACGATAAATTCGCAGAACGATAATAATCGCAAGGATTAAAGCACCGATAATAGATGATAAAAGTAAACGAATAAATTAAATTAATTGTCTACAATTATTACGTACATAAAACTATTACAAACTGCTATTAAACTTGTTATATAATATTCGTTTAAATTTCAATGAAGTTAACAATTATTAACGTCTTAATTCATTTCATCGAAGGACGAATCAACGGTTTGATTTGTGCTTTACGATTTAATATCAGTTCGAATTCAGGATGATCGTTTTAACGATGAATCAAACGTTAATCGTTCTTTTCTTATGACTGAACTACAGTAACAACACGTGTCGTCGAAAGGACCTGGTCCAAACATACAAAAAGAAACGAGTTACCTTTAAGAAGGGTCAGAACTCGAACTGAAAGAATATCGAACGTGGTATTTGGTAGCCGTTATACACATCATGATCGCGTTATGATCGTCGTAAGATTTTACTGCGGTCATAACGTACCCCCGAGCCTTTATTCTTGGCAGAAAAGTCTAGCAAAAACCATGGATACTTTCTCTCTCTTTCTGTCTTTCTCTCTTTCTCTCTTTCTTTCCTCTTTGCTTATTCACTCGTTCATTCGAAACAACCTTCGTCGCCTTCTTTCCTAAGGGTTCTCTCTGTAAATTTAGACTCGTTTAAACTCAGGACCCTCTGGACCTTCTCCTACGTACTACGTACATACTTACGTACGTACGTATACACATGGACGTATATACGCATGCATATACCCACGCACTCACTCATACGTATCTATCTTGGAGCTGAAAAATAAACAGAACTGTTTGTCTTCTCGAACGGTAGCTTGCCACGCACGGTTTCCCCATGGAATTTCTATTTCCAATTGTTGTGGCACAGTTTCACATCGGAGTTTAGTTTTCTATGAAAAAAAAAAAAAAAAGAAAAAAAAAAGAAAAAGAAAAAATTTAGTAAATTAACAGTAAAAAAAAAAAAAAAAAGAGAACCAGATAAGCAAATAAAGAACGAAAATAAATAAAGAGAAACGATGATAAACAACGATCGGGATATTCGCTAAAAAAGAGATCTATAATGGTTTGACTGTATCGTCGGAATGTCTTCGTGTTGTATTTTTCTTTTTCTATTTCGTTTTTTATTACTTTCTATAGTAAGCAAAAAAAGGAATACAAGATAGGACGAAATAAATTGCAAACGATTCACTTTTAAGCATGGTAGGAACTTTAGACAATAGATTGTTAACGAGCATGAAAAAGATAAAAACAACCAAGGCCCAAAGGCAAGAAAGAAAGATAGAAAGAGAGAGAAAGAGAGAGAGAGAGAGAACTGTAGCAGTAAGAAAATCGGCATAATTTCGTCGGTCTCACGAAAATTGGCAGACCGACATCGAATTACAGGGTAGACACGTTGCAATGAACGGCAGCACGCGACGATTGCGTGTCGACGATTAATTTTTCACTCCTGCCGAAGAGAAACGCCGAACCTCTTCCTTCTCCTTCTCCTTTTCCTCCTCCTCCTCCTCCTCCTCCTCCTCCTCCTCTTCCTCCTCCTCTTCTTCTTCTTCTTCTTTTCTTCTCAAAGAGGACGTTGGAATCGCGTTTGGAGAGATCCGATCGCCACACGACTGCCATTTCTTTTCCTTTTTATTTATTTATTTATTTTTTTTTTTTTGTATCTTCCTCCTCCTTCTCCTCTTCTTTTTCTTCTTCTCCTCTTCCTCCTCCTCCTTCTTCTTCTTCTTCTTCTTCCTGCTCCTCCCCTTCCTCCCTTTTTTTTTTCTTTCTCCAACCTCTTTTCCTACCACCTTCCACCCTACGTCCCTCCACATCTTTTTTATTTGCGCTTACGCGTCACAAAGCTCGGCTGGCAGGCGTGATAAATCTCAGTAATGGCCGGTCATTAATCTACAGAGAATTACGCGTACAGCACGTTCCACCTTTGACAATGGAGAACTCTCCCCTCCCTTGTCCTCTTGCCACGTCTTCCCGTCCCCTCCCTCCTTCCCACCCTCCCACTTCCCTCCTCCCCACTCATTCCAAATGTCCTGTCGTGTTTTCAAAGAATACGTCTCTTCTCTCATTCTAATCCTCGACGATAGGGGGTAAATCTACTGTATTAATATCGCGATCTATTAATCGACGATTCGTCCAAACAAAATTGATTATATTTAAATGGCACTCGGCAAGTTAGCCCTTAACAATTTTTAAATCTTTTGAAACTCGAAAGAAAACGGACACCAGGAACACCCGTCGATATTCTTCTTACACCTCTATTGAAATTTTTATTGACGGACATCGATCCTCTCCGTTATTTCAGCTCGAAGAGCTTGCCGTGGAATTATTTTCGAATGATTTGTCTTTCAAAATTCTTTCTTCGAATATCTTTTCGTAGAAAAGATGAAAATTCTTTAAGTCGTTTCTTATTTATTACCAATCGTTTCTCGTTTTTTTTCCTTCCTTTTTCTTTTTTCCTCCATTTTTATCTTCTTTCGATCAAAAAATTTTCAATGTATAGAGAGGATAGAATGATTTTGTATAGGTATTGTAGAGATTGTATGAGAGCTGGATTATTACGATCCGATTTTTGTTCATTTTTCAACAAAATTTCTATTACAATAATTATTGACAATTGTTTAACAGTTTCAGGAGATTGTGAATATGTTCGAGAAAAAACGAGAAAATGTAACACAATAAGCGATTTTTTTATCTCGTTCTTTAAAATTCTATCAAAGAGATCGATATATCAAGTTAATTCACAAATAAATATCGTTCTATTGCAATAATAATTCTTACTTATAACAGCGCTTATATGAATCAAATTGATGAATCAAATTCAAGAAAACGAAGAGATAAATTGTAACGAGCAATTGCGATTCGTAAGATTTCTCTTTGCGTCTCTAAACGAGATTTTCATAAAAAGAAGCTATCATCAGCTTATCTTTTTTTTTTTTTAAATCTCACTATATCATTATATTAAATTAATTCATCAATAAATACCGTCCTATCGTGACACAACTTATGTTCGAATGAATCTCTCAATTGAATGAATTTAGAAAAACGAATGGATCGACCGATGCGCGATTAAAATTTGTATAAATTTTCTTCGTAGTTAAACGGAATTAGTTTTTATCGAACGAAGTTATCGATAGCATGTTTTTGAAAAATATCAGAAAATTGTTATACGTTTAAAGAAACGGAGAAGTCAGAGAGAGATAGATAGATAAATAGATAGATAGAAAGAGAGAGAAAGAGAAAGAAAGAGAGAGAGAGAGAGAGAGAGAGAGAAGAGTAAGGTTTAGCGAAGAGATCGAAGGGTCAGAAAAAGAAAAGTAGCAAGAGAGATTATCCGGGGGGGAGATCGAAACGCGACGAAATTCACGTCGATCTTCGCGCCTCTCCTCCCGCTCGATCCTCGATCCTCGATCCTCCGATCCTCTCCATGAATCTCTTCGGGGTGTAGATGGTGAACCGAGATAGGGAGGAAGGAGGGAGGCTACTTAAACTTAACCCTTGCTCGTGTGCTCCTCTCTCTCTCTCTCCCTCTCTCTCCGTCTCTCTTTCTTTCTCTCTTTCTTGGGTTGGACCGGTGAGACCGGAGGCCACACACCAAGAAAGACTAATAGCCGAGAAGATAACGCTCTTAAACACTTTGCCAGGCCAATGCTTCTTTTCTCCTTCGCAGCAACCTGCTCTTAGCGAAGCTCTCTCTCTCTCTCTCTCTCTCTCTCTCTCTCTTTCTGTCTCTCTCTCTCTCTCTTTGTCTCTCTGTCTCTCTCTCTCTCTCTCTTTCGTTCTCTATCTATCTCACGTCCTTCGAGTCGATGTCTCTCGTTCCCTCGAAAGGAACGAGTAGCAAGCAGCTACCATTCAACAGAAGAGTCTCTCGTTCGATAAAGTTTCTCGTCGATGCGGAGGAGGAAGAGGTCTCGAGAATGTGGGATTCCTGCGGGAGCTGCGAAAACTCGTCGTCGACTATCGAAAGAGAAAGAGAAAGAGAAACTCATCGGTTCTTACATCGTTAATCCTTCTCACGAGAGATCAAAGGTGTGAAGTTATAATCTTTCCCTCTCTCTCTCTCTCTCTCTCTCTCTCTCTCTCTCTCGCTATCTCTCACTTACTCTATCATTCGCTCTTTCAATTAGACGGTTACATTTTTAATTAATAAATAAAAGCAATAGGAGAAAAAAAGAAGAAGAGAGAAAGAAAGGAAGAAATGAAGAAAATTATTGTAAGACGTTTCATCGTCCTATAATACGTATATGAGAAAGAAGAAATGGAGAGAGTAATGAAGGAAGGAAGGATCGTGTGGCAGCTGGCTCACCTACAAACGGGATAACGACTCCGATTATTGCTTTACAGTTGGCTGAGGTAACTCAAGCAACGAGTTTATTGCTGAGCCGGTACGTACTTGTAAATATCGCGCTAACGACCTCGCGTACACGTTGTTTCGCGAATGTTAATCTTAATTCCCCGCGACAAGATCCGACTGGCTACTGGCTGTGTGCTTACTACCACCTTCTTCTTCTTCTTCTTCTTCTTCTTCCTCTTCTACCTCTCTTCCTCCTTTTCCTCTTTTTCTCTTCCTCTTCGTCCCTCCCATCCTCGTTCTCGTTCTCGTTCTCGTTCTCGTTCTCGTTCTCGTTCTCGTTCTTGTTCTCGTCCTCATCCTTGTCCTCGTCCTCGTCCTCGTTCACCTCCTCGTCTTTCTACTCTACTAACTTCTCTACCGGACTTATGTTCTCGCCTTTCTCGTTCATTCGTTCGTTCGTTCGTTTATTCATTCGTTCGTTCGTTCGTTCGTTCGTTCGTTCGTTCGTTCGTTTATTCATTCGTTCGTTCGTTTGCTCGCGCAAGCCGACGAATTAAATGCACCTTGTATAGATGTCGTGAAAGCATTACGGAATCGCACGTTGAAATTTTATTGACGTGATTAAATTCTATCCTCTTGCATTTTCTCGTCTTCGTATATTATATTTTACGAGAGAACGATCCTCATTTGAGAGATCGTTTTTTGAAAGAGAGAATAATGAAGAGAATGAGGGGTGAGTGCGAGGGACAGGGGGGAAGAACAGAAGAAACAAAATTTCTCGAGTAAAATACAATTTTTTTTCTTTTCTTTTTTTTTTTTTTTTTGGTTTCTTTTTTTCTTTAGGTATCTTGTAAAAGGATAAAGATAAGGGGAATATTTGCTTTCCTATTCCTTTTTTTTTTCTTTCTTTCTTATCTTGTAAAAGGAAGATATATTCAGGAGGTATACTAAAAAATAGAGATATATGTCCATATATATATATATATATATTTTTTTTCTTGTATATCTTTTTACCTGTATTTTACCTGTATTTTAAAAGATACGACAAATACGTTTATCTCCTTCTTCTTTTTCTACTTATGTTATAATAAAAGAAGAAAAAAAGTGGAGAAATATATAAAAAATATTTCTCTCTTTCTCTCTCTCTATTTTCTTCTTAGCTTTATCGAGTAAAAAAAAAAAAGGGAAAAAGAAAAAAGAAAACAAAAAAAAATATCTTCGGTAAAAATTGTTCCGACAAAAATGATTTTCATTTTCCTTATCGCGTAATTAATATGTAATTATCTCTCGTCGTCGATCTAGCTCGAAGCTAATTTAAAATAGTTTATCGCGTTATAAACAAACACGGCGACGTACGCGTCGATTTCGCGTGTATTTACGATCATACGAGATGCCTCAAAGCCATAAGTTTTAACTATCGACGTTCGTACGAAGATTCTAACGAGTCAACGAGTTTTTCTTTTCACTTAAATAACTTTTCACCTTAACGGAGTTACGAAAGGGTAGGGAAGGTGGATGGGCGGGGGAGGGACCAGTGACGAAAGGAAAAAACTCTTGCCACTGGCACGGCTAAGAAAGGTTTTATTTGACGAAAGAAAAGAAAAAAAGAAGCAGAGAAAGAAAGAAAGAAAGAAAGAAAGAAAGAAAGAAAGAAAAAAAAAAGAAATCACTTCTCGTGTATGTTGTACAAACACCGACGTAGCAACAGGTGGTGACTGCCCTTGGTGGTTTGGGTTACCGGTTCAGCCATTCGGTTTTATTCATGACTTTGAAGGAGTAAGAAAGAGCAAGATAGATAGATAGATAGAGAGAGAGAGAAAGAGAGAGAGAAGAAGAATACTCGCATTTACAAATCTACATCGAAGGGCCACTCGAGCTCTCGAATTCTTTCTTTCTTTCGTCGACCTTCTTCGATTCTCTTCTTTCCACCCTCTCCCACCCCCAACCTTCTCTCTTTCCTTCTCTCTCTCTCTCTCTCTTTTTCTTTCTCTCTCTTTCTGTCTTTCTCTCTCTCCTTCTCTTCACTACTTCCCAACGATAATGCAATCGAAATGAACTTAACGATCGGTTTGTAACGCGAGACATGTATTCGTTCGATTAAGAAAAAAAAAAAAAAAAAAATATGAAATGAAAAGAAAAAATGAAGAAGAAAAAAAAAGAAGTAGGTAAATGCGAGTGGATAAGAAATGGAAGTAGACATTTTCGCGCTCTCCCTAATTCCCTTATCGGCATCCGAGAAGCCGATAAAATAAATGGACTTGGCATGTTATATCGGAATTTTCGTAAAGGGATTTTCTCTTTGATCTGTCCGCGTTATTTTTTATTCTTACGTTTATTGACACCACAACGACGAATAGGACGTAATCGTCGTTCGATATAATCGATACGTGAGGGAACTCAAAATAACGCGATGATTCATATTGCACGTTACACGAAGCCTCGACTACGATGACCATATACATGTACATACATATATATATATATGCACACACACAGACATATGTGTATTGACGCGAAAGCTTTCCGGTCTCAGCATTTTTTGTTGACGTTGCCTCATGCTTTTGAGATCGTCTAGGAAAATAAGAAAAAAAGAAGAGGAAGAAAAAGAAACAAAAAAAAAGGATAAGAAAAAGAAATATCATAAATTTGAGCAATTTATTTATCAAACTGTACACGTAAAAATCTCGATGGTATTCTCTACGTACATATGTATGTATGTATGTATGTATATATGTATGTATATACATATGTATGCTTGTATTCTCTTCTGTTTTTTCTTTTTTCTATATTTGAATTATAAATAACGAGTTACGGCCAATGTTACGCGATTTTCTACGAAACGAACTGAAATAAGCGATGACGATTTGATTACTCGTTCTTAAAGTAGACGAACTTTATTAATTAATTCGATTTAATAATCATATTCGTTTGTTAAATATTGACGAGAGAGACAAATGAAAGAAAATTTTTATTTTCACGTGTCAGCCTTCACGATCAATATCATTTTTAAAAGTAATGAGATATTTGAAAGAGACAGAAAGAGAGAGAGAGAGAGAGAGAGAGAGAGAGAGAGAGAGAGAGAAAGAGAAAGAGAGAAGATTAATTACGATACGAACAGAGCCATTAAATCTAATAAAACGAACTTCGATTAATTCCAGTTAATAATCACATTAATTTATAAAACGACTATGAGAGAGAGAAAATGAAAGAATCTTTATATTTTTCTCACGTTAATTGCGGCTTGAATAGCCGTGACTTTTAATTGGAAAAGATATTTAAAAAATATATAAAAAGATAGATAGATAGATAGATAGATAGATAAATAGATAGAAAGATAGATAGAGAAAGAGAGAAAGAGAGAGAGAGAGAGAGAGAGAGAGAGAGAGAAGAGAAGAGAAGAGAAAGAGAAGGTAAATTATAGGAAGAACACGTCCACTAAATCAATAGAATAACTTCGATTAGTTCGATATAATTATCGCATTAATTTATAAAACGACTTTCGAACTTTATCTCGAAGTTTTTCACGGAAATTCACAAGGGATGTAGTTGCACGTACACACACACACACACACACACACGCGCGAATGCATGCATGCACACACATATCTATATATTACGTATATGCATAATAGGAGTCGTAAATGCTAGTACGGCTAGTTGCGACTAGCGTTCAATTAGCGCTAATTAGCGTGTCTACTAACCATGTCGTCGTTGATTGATTTAGTGGACACGCCGTTCGTCCTGTAAACCTCTCTCTCTCTCTCTCTCTCTCTCTCTCTCTCTCTCTCTCTCTCTCTCTCTATTTCTCTCAGAAATATTTTTCTATCCTTCATAGTGATTTTTCCGAACTCTCTACGAAAAACACCTTCCGAGTTAAAACGTACGTACGATGATGATTCATAGGCGAACTTTCGAGTTCCTCCCTCGCAATCGTTTCCACGGAGTAATTACACACACGACAAGATAAATAATCGTCCACCTACGCACCACACCAAAGAGATATTCTACACTTGAGCGTAAATCCTATTTTGATTTGAAACCACGTACATATATACTTTCTCTCTTTTTCTTGTACTTTGGCGTTTTCTCTCTCTCTCTCTCTCTCTCTCTCTTTCTCTTTCTATTTCTCTGTCTTTTTCTTGCTCTCTCTCTCTCTCTCTCTCTCTCTCTCTCTCTCTCTCTCTCTCTCTCTTTCTGGAACTTTATGGTTTCCTCTCTTTCTGTCTCTCCCTCTCCCTCTCTCCCTTTCTCTTTTTCAGCTAACTGCGAGGAGATACGTTACGACATATCGTACGATTCATAGACGATTCTCGAAACCATAATTATCCTCTGGCACTCTAGACTACTCCCATAAATATGCTTGTACGTAGTTACTACGTTCTCGATAAATTCAAGAAAGAGAGAGAAAGAGAGAGAGAGAGAGAGGAAAAGAAAGATAGACTAACTTGCTCTTACTATTAAATACCAATTCGAAACCCATGTCTACTTCCTTGCTACTGTCACCGTCGAAAATATATTGCCAGTACGACGTCGTAACTTCAATTGTCAAATTGAATTTCTTCAAGGATATAATTTCGCACACACACATATATATATATATATATATATATATATATGTATGTATGTATGTATAGGTTCATTTTCAAAATTATTTTAAATATCTGAATATGAAAAAGGAAAAAGATTTATACAATGAACAGCTTCGTATAAATTTTTCTAATCTTTCGTGTATAGAAAGTCATTATTTCCAATAAACAATAATTATTATCGATTAAATTAAAAATTGAAATGTCTTCATTTAAATCTCAAATAATTTATTCATGATGATATTAATGTTATAACAGAACGTATTTTGTAAATTTAAAAAAAAAAAAACAGAAAAAATTATTGAAACAATATTGACGTATGCATATGTACCGAGTTACTTACTTATACTTACATATGTATATTGAAAAAATATTTATAGAAATTTTTTAACGAGTCTTGTTTTCAACCTCAGTCGGTCAATCCGACTAGTCAAACGCATACGAAATATATCAAATATTATTTTACGATTTTTTTTTTTTTCTTATTCTTTGCGTCTATTATCTTTTTATCTTTTTTCTTTTTATTTAGTTATTTTTTTTTCTTTTTTTTTTTTTTTTTTTTCAATCGAACAACGACACGTTAGTCATCGGGAAACAAATTGATCGAAAATTTTCAACATTATCGTCTCGTAAGAAAATGATATGTAATCCTACGCACAAGTTGCATTTACAATCTCAATATATCGTCCTGCCATCGATGGATACTTGCCATCGAGGCGATTAATCGAACTCGACGCGAATTATCGAGCGCGTAATCGTCGTGCGTTTGTTCATGCTTCGAGCACTAACGCCTGACAGTAACTGTTACTGCCTGACAGCTGACATCTTAATTGCTCGTAGACGTTTGCATATACACTCTTCGTTAATGGGAACGAGTCGTCAGTGAGAATACTTCGGTTAATTTATTAAACTCTTTTATTCGTTGAAAAAAGGAAGTGTCGGCAAATCGTCGAAAAGAAAAGGGAGAAGAAAAAGAAACTAAGTGTGTGTATACATATACGAATGAAATTGAGATGAAAGGGAAATGAGATAATCTTTAGCTTTGATAAGACGCGTTAAATGTTTTTCATTGAATCAATACTTCGTAATGTCAAGGTCATATAATATTATATTTTACAAAAGTTACTTGTCAAAAACTTAATTTTCATTATTTTAATAATTTGTGTTCGAAAATTAACGTTTGCGATATCAACGTTAGTATATTATAATTATGCTTCGTACAGTTAACATAGTATATAGTTTGTATATAATTAGAGTATATAGATACTAATTAGATATTACTGTATTTATATGCTATTAGGTAGTATATATTTACTACTTGATATAAGTATTACTATTTAGTGTATAAATATTATTAGATATAATATTATCCAGTAACAGTATTATCAGATACTAATACGTATAATATTATCTAATAGTATTTAAATACTATTGGATTTACTACTATTCATTATACACATATTTATTAATTAGATTGGTAAATATACTAATTATAATATTGTATAACTAAATAAAATATATATTATTTTATTAATGCATATATATATATATATAATTAGTATAAAAAATAATTATAAGTATAATTGTAATGAATTATACTAAGAGTTATATTATAGTATTAACTTTAGAGTATATAATCTCTTTTTGAAACACGAAAAAAAGAAAAGAATAAGATCATAGAAGTTTAACGAGAATTAATCGATTCGAGATTCAACAGAGACATTTTGCTAAAGGTTAGCAAGTAAGATAAGTTCACCGACCCGAGAATCGACACGAATCAAGGTCTACGAGTATTCATTCTATCTTCTTCTCCGTTAATCCAAACCACTTCGAAGACTCCGCGATAGTTTGCTTTCACGAAGTGAAAAGATCTAATTCAGACTCCATGCCTCTCTTATTCTATATGGTAGCACAAACAAATCCGTTAACAGTATTCAATAGAGAAACATCTGTTTCTAATGATACGATATTTCAAAACATGGAACCGTCGATTGATTCCAACAAAATTTAACCTTCAGATTATCATTATTATTATTATTATTATTATTATTATTATTGATATTATTTTTGTTATCGTTAATCTTTATTTTTTTTTAAATCTTACCTCACATAGATTCTACTCATAATTATCGTTGTTATTATTGTTATTTATTAAATATTATTTATTATATATTTAAATCTCGCCACCCTCGAATGATTTTTGCTTCTCTTAATCGAATGATTATCACGTTTAAAAGAGTTTATTTTTAATTTGATTTGATTAATAAATAATCCGATGGTGTTGCATATTTTTAAGATCATTTATCTTTGAGTGTATCTATGTATGTATACATAAAAAAATGTATATAGACATATTAATTATATCCATGTAATATGATTCATGTAATCCATATATTATTATTACTACTATTATTATTTTTGTTGTTGTTGTTGTTGTTATATATTGCTAATGATTCTTTTGCGTCTTTCTCACGTGATTTCATCTCGAATAAAAAATCCGCAAAGGAGTTAGCTTTAATGTAAACCAAGATTTATACTACCATTTATTGCACCGATAATCGCCTATAAACATTTCTAATACTTGAAGAAATAACCACATAAATTCTTTTACCTTGCATTCTTTTCGTTTGTTTGTTCTTTCTTCTTTTTCATTTTTCATTTTTTTTCTTCTTTTTTCTTTTATTTATTTACTTACTCTCATAGATTCTTACGTAAATACATAAGCGACTATCTTTATCTTTCTTACGAGTAGGAAGGATTGAACCATTCTTCTTGACACGCTTAACGAATGAACGAAGTGCGACGTTAAAACGGCACGTAAAATTTCGCTCGGCACGAGGAATTATAAATGTTACTTGTGTCTCTTCGTTCTTAGCGTCTATTAAAGCTCGAAGAAACGATTAATCCATTTACGAGCCACGACGTTCCTCGTAACTCCTATTTTCATTCACTTCCAGTCATGGTTAACGGCCAATAAAACAAGACGATTATACAAGAGAGAGAGAGAGAGAGAGAGAGAGAGAGAGAGAGAGAGAAAGAAAGAGAGAGAGAGAGAGAGAGAGAGAGAGAGAATGCAATACCAGGAGGACACGCGTATACTACGACGACGACTTGCAGTTTGCTTTATGCGAACGCTTATTTATCGTCACGAGGAATATAAATTTTCTCTTAGAAGCAGAAGAAGAAGAAGAAGAAAAGGAAAAAGAAAAAGAAAATGTGTGATAAGTGTGAATCGAATAGCTCTTGAAGATTTTTATCGCATGTTGATAAAACCTTGCGAATGTTTTTCTGATTAGAATCGTGCGCAATGTTGTATTCTTGCTTCGATAAATGTCTGTTTCCGGATAAAAAAAAGGGATGTTAATATTTGAGAATTTACGACCGTCGAGAGAATTATTTCTCTTTCTCTCTCTCTTTTTTTCTTTTTTTTTTTTTTTTTTTGAGAAAATTTTGACTTTTTGATCGAAACTGACACAGCCACGAGACCGACGACTATTAATAAATTGAAGTAATGTAAACGAAAGCTTTGCGAAATTCAATTATAAATTCATGTGGTCTTCGATTCTAAAGGAAAAAAAAAAAAAAGAAACATCAAATACATTAACAAATTCTAATATTTAATCTGTTAAAAGTATTAATAAGAAGAGCAGGATGTTAAGAATAAAAATATAAATATACGAACAGTCCTTAATAATAAAGTAAAGAATAGCGAACGAAACTCAAGTTCTTATGTTAAATCTTATAATAATCGATTTCAAAAAGAAAAGCTCGAAGAAGTAAACTTAAAGTTTCTAATATTCAACGCGATTACTATATACGAATAAAAAAACATTACTGAATAGGTATAAAAAGAATACAAAAATTAAAGAAAGAAAGAAAGAAAGAAAGAAAGAAAGAAAGAAAGAAAGAAAGAATCATAAACACCAACATAAATAATCACTTATTTAAAAATGATCGCATACCCGTCCAATAAAATCCTTTCAAAGTTCAACATAAATACATAAATATTATACGTATACATATACTGAAACGGATCCTATAATTTTCTAATTTCGAAGGGCACGTGACAAGGTACGTCGTCGGTGTCACGTGTCGGTGGACGTCGAAGCGACGATTAAAAGCTCGTTAGGTCGGACGCGCACCAGGCATTCCTGCGGTCCATCTTAAGATTTAAGGGCCTTCCTCACGAACCAGAAAGAGAGAGATAGAGATAGATAGAGAGATAGATAGAGAGAGAAAGAAAGAGAGAGAGAGAGAGAGAGAGAGAGAAAGAGAAGGAGCTTCGCCCTTTCTACGAGATGTGAGAGCTCTTTTCGGAGGGTTTAGGGAGAGAGACTTCTTCTTGGTGGAGACTCCTACTTCTCTTCGATGCCCTCAGAGAGATAGGATCAGGCTGCTACATCCTACGGGATGGTTCGTGCTTCTCGTGAAGTGAAAGAGAAGGAAAGAGAAAGAGAGAGAGAGAGAGAGAGAGAGAGAGACAGAAAGAGACACGCGGTATCTAATCTGGCCACTTTCAGAGCCGCGGGTAGCCGTGTTTTGGCCGGGGATCGTGTTAAGGGGATTTACATTCATTTCGATCCTAATAACCCGATCCCTCGGATCCTGATTTGGAACACGATATCCGCCCTCCCGCTTTATACACGTGACTTTCCTTTTTTTTCCTTTCTCTCTCTCTCTCTCTCTCTCTCTCTCTCTCTCTGTGTGTGTGTGTGTGCATCTCTCTTTTCTCTCTTAGTCTTATTTTTGTCTCTCTTTCTTTCTTCGAGGAGGAACTTGGCTACCATCCTCCTCTTCGAAAAATAACAAACATCAGCCTCTGAAAGAATTCTCTTCTCTTACTTTCTCTCTCTCTCTCTCTCTCTCTCTCTCTCTCTGTGTGTGTGTGTGTGTGTGTGTGTGTGTGTGTCTCTTTTTTTTTCTTTCTGTCTTTCTCTTTTTCTCTTTCTCTCTGTCTTTTTCCCTCTCTCTTTCTTTTTTTTTATTTTCGACGAGGATAAGACATAACCTGGAAGAGTAACGGACTGTTAGAGAAACCCACAAGGAGTAGACTTTAGCGTCGTACTTACTGGAAGTCTCTCGTAATTAATTTACGTATTCAACTCCGTAGGAGGATTCTTAAGTGTTGATCGTCTTCTTCTAAGACACTCGAAGCCGGATACTTCTCGTAAGCCTGAGCAATCGTCCGTTTCGAGTCCGGAAAGTTCGAAAGAAAAAAATCTTGAATGAAAAAAAAAAGGAGGATATAAAAAAAGGAAGAAACAACAACAATAATAATAATAATAATAATAATAATAATAATAATAATAACAACAACAACAAAAATAAAATCTAAAAGAAATAACGAGAAAATAGAAAGAGATAATGATAGGACGAAGAAAGAAAAAACAACAAGAAACAAGAAAGAGAGAAAGAGAGAAAAACGAAGAACGAAGTAGACGCATAAAAACAATAAAGAATGCGAGGAGGCGAGAATGTCTCATCGAGATGCAGGATGATACTGAAGAAAATTAGCAATGATGAAAACGACGACAGCAAGTACAGAAGAACGATCCTCTTTTCGTCTTGTAGTTCTTCCTTTGTAGAGGAGGAGTCGGCACGCGGCTCGAAAGTGTCAGTGTAATGTACCGTAACGATATCGGACTCGGCGTTTCGATAAAATGAACTTCAAGAGAAACGAGATAGTAAGTAAGAAAGAGAAAGGGAAAGAGAAAGAGAGAGAGAGAGAGAGAGAGAGAAAGAAAAGGAAGATAATAAGGAAGAAGAGGAAGCGACGAGGCGTGTGCTGATCGCCTTCATCGCTTTGAAGAGGGTAAAAAAGATAGAAAAACTAAAAGACAGAGACAGAGATGATGATTATGATGATGATAATAATGATGATGATGATGATGATGATGATGAGGATGATGAAGATGATGATGAGGATGATGATGATGACGATGACGATGATGATGATGATGATGATAATGATGATGATGATAATGATGATGATGATGATCAGCTTGTCGAGATCAATACCAGCGAGTGATTCTGTCAGTGACGTGCTATGGATTCAAAACAACATGCTTGCTTTCTATCCATCTATCTATCTATCTATCTATCTATCTATCTATCTATCTATCTATTTATCTCTGGTATCCATGTTTCTCTTTCTATCTTTCTATTTTTCTCTCTCCCTTTCTCTGTCTAAACCTTTTTCATCTTAAGTCTCATTGGTGTTTCTTTTCGCGCTTCGGTAATCCGTTCCCACAGACAAAAGGTACTTTCGGTTGGTCGATTTCGATCCTTCTTTTCGTCTTGATCCATCTCTTTCTTTCTATCATTCCTTCTCTATGATATGATCTATCTCTTTTTATAAGTCTAGCCTGTAGGTATAGGTATATACGTAGTAATAAGGATGTAACCCGAGCTTCTCTAGAAGAGACGACACGCATCGTCGAAAATAGGTTCATCTTTAAAGAATAACTTTTTCCAATTTCTTTCACGTCGTTATGCTCATCGTCATATACTATCGATCGTACATACGTAACACTCTCGCTCTTTTTTATTTATTTATTTATTTATTTATTTTTTTTATCTTGTTTAATCATAGATCGCGAAGAACTAGAAGAAAATTTACTTTGGCAGCTTTATCGATTATCTTATTAAATTCTTAGAGTCGAAATAACGCGGCATGCGTTTACTCGCGCTTAGACGTGTCTTAGATAAGTATGTTAAGGTACGAAGGAAAGAAATATATGGAAATGAAGATGAGAGAAGAAGCGTGAGATAGGTCATCCCTCTGGACCGGGATCGCTCTTCAGTTATGGCCCGGGACCTTCTAGAGAGCTCGACAAACACTCGATGCATCTCCTCGTACACGAATCTTTCTCAAAACACGGCCCCTCATTGTTGTCGTGTCATCTCTCCCTTTGGTGAGGCCATTGTCCTTGAACGTGTACTACTACGCGTGTATGAGTGTTAGGGGGTAGAGGATGGGAGAGATTTAATACATTGATCATTCCTTTATCAGAAAAATCGAATTTCTTGTATTAACGTTTTCAATGATGTTCTAATAATTGCGATCTGAAGAAAAAGAAAGAAAGAGAGGATGATTAAATGAATAATCGTCCCAAGTGTTTCGATTTAAATTCGATTATTATCATCATTATCGTTAATTCGTTTAAAGATAATCCCAACTATCATTAATTTCCATAACTTTCGCGATCAATGTCAATTACGCGAACTCGTTTTCCTCGAATTTGTTTCAACTAAAGATTTATCGAATCGATTAACTGGAAGAAAATTTGTTTCAATGAAAGCAATATCTCATTGAGTCTCCATTAAATTTGGTATCATTCTGATATCTCGCGATTGTTGTTCTCATGTTTTAATAACTCCGACAATTATTAACTTTAATTGAATTGAATTTTAATTTAATTTATTCTATTTTCAACATCTCTGATCAATGAATGTCCTTACTAATTATATATGATTTAATAGAACGACGTGTCGTTCACAACGAAGATGATTTCTTCGAGGTAAGGGTTGAAAGAATTTCGTTGTATTAACGTAGGTGTAAGAGGATCGTTTCTTGGTGAGCCGGAAGTGGCTTCCAGGAAGATCAGCTGACGCCAGAACGATTTCTTTCGGTGTACACGGTGAATGGAATATCGAGATCGTCATTCCGAAATAAAAAGAGAGAGAAAGAAAGGAAGACCGATAGAAAGAGAAAGAGAAAGAGAAAAAGAGAGAGAGAGAGACAAATAGAGAAAGATAGAGAAGGAGCTCGTTCTTTTTCAATTCCCGAATGTGGTTTACGTGAGAAGGAGAAGAAGTGGGAGGAGGGAGGAGGATGAAGGAAAAGTAGAGAGGGAAAAAAGAGAGAGATAGAGAGAGAAAGAGAAAGAGCGTTGAAACAAGAAGAATGAAATAAAAGGTTGGCCTGGCAGCGAAGGTAAAGCTGACCAAGGTAGGAGAAGAAGAAGGAGGAAGAGGAGGAGGAGGAGGAGGAGGAGGAGGAGGAGGAGGAGGTGGACTTGAGAAGAAACCGGCGGGGGCGGGGCTCCATCTTCGGATGCTGGGATGGAGCCCAGTCCTGTTTCACCATCTTCCTTCACATCAGGACCCAACCCCCTTCTTCGGTCTAGAAGGTGCCTCATCTTCTCTGTACTTCTATCTTCTTCCTTCTTCTTCCTTCTTTTCTCTCTCTCTTTCTCTCTCTTTCTCTCTCTCTCTCTCTCTCTTTTTCTCTTTCTCTCTTCTTCCTTCCTCTTAATTCTTCTTTTCTCCTCTCGTTCTCTACTCATCCTGACCTCTTAACCCTGCCCCGACGTATTTAACTTTTCATCTCATGCGAGAGATCTCTTCTCTTCTCTCCTCCTTTGTTCGCCTCTGCTTAAAGTAGATTTCAATAAATTTATATTCGTCTTTGGATTTGAGAGAGAGAGAGAGAGAGAGAGAGAGAGAGGGAGAGAGGGAGAGAAGATAATAATATAAAATTGTTGGATTGGCTAATGAGTAATGTAAATAATTTCGATATTTTATATGTAAATAACGAACTCAATTTTTTTTCTTTTTTTAGTGAATATATTTTTTATTGAATATTGGATCAATCCAATAGTATATTATTCGATATATATATTTTTGTTTTCTTTTTATTGAAAACTTTGATTATTTACTAATCTTGTAGTATAATGTTATCCTAATATTATACTGTTTAGTATATTTATTTTTAATATTTTCTATTGAAAATTTCGATATTATCTTTTGATCGTGCAAATATTATACTGCATGGTATAATAAATATTTTCTCTAGTATTATTGATTAAAAATTTCAATATATTACTTATTAATCAAATCTCAACGTTATACTACAATATTACTAAGTATTTTCTATAACTTATTTTTCATATTTTCTATATTACTAATTGCTCAACCTTATTATTATACTATTCAATATCACATAAAGAAAATATCGATATTGATTACAAGCCAATTCAATATCATTACTATTACAACTATATTTATATAAAAAAAAAAAAACAACAGAAACAGAGAGAGAGAGAGAGAGAGAGAGAGAGACCGAAAGAAAAAAAAATTATTCATCTTAAAATATTTAAATAACTAATAAGAAATATTACAACATATAAATATAAATAATAACGAAAGTATAACCGTTTGAATGCACAGAGAAACGCAAAAAAAAAAAGAAAGAGAGAGAGAGAAAGAAAAACAGAAAAAAAGAGAGAAAAAGAGAGAGAGAGAAAGAGAGAGAGAGAGATCATTGATCGAGTGGTTGAATCGAGAAGACGCGACAATTAACAGCCGTTTACTGAGCGCGATAAGATATGTAAACGAGGTGTAAGTGATAGACGATCGGTAATTAGGAGGTATCGCGCGAGGTACGATGGAGAGGAGATAGCACGTATGTTGCATGTACAAGATGGTTGGGTGGAGGAGAAGGAGGAGGTGGAGGAGAAGGAGGAGGAGAAGGAGGAGGTGGAGGAGGTGGAGGAGAAGGAGGAGAAGGCATCATATACGCGACGAGTACATCACTCACCGGAACTGGTTTCCTCTTTTCGTCTTTCATAAACGCCTCGAGCACCGTGGTAGCGCCATTATAAACGATAACGAGCGACCACTACCGACGGCTCTTCTCGATATAATTTTATTTTCTTTTTTCTTTTTTCTTTTTTTTTTTTTTTATTGAAAATAAAAATGAAAAGGAAGGAAAGAAAAAGAAAGAAAAAGAAAAGAGAGAGAGAGAGAGAGAGAAGAAATGAGTATGAGAATGGAATACGAAGAGAGGACGATGTAAGAAGTACGAAACTCTTAAACGTCCTCTCATGGAGCCCCGTCGAAATTAAATGAACTTTTTGAAACGTGAATGTATTCTGAAGAAATCCTTATCAATTTTGACGAGATAATTTTGAATATCTATGTTTATAATCTTTAGATCTAAAAGATCATAAATATATTTTATTATTATTCTGTTAGATATCGTCGTTACTATCGTTATTATTTAGTAACAGATATTACACGTCCATGTTTTTTCATAATTTTCTTAATTTTGTTCTTTGATTACAGTATATATTACGTTTCATTAATTAGTTGCTACTGTTTTCATTATATCTTTTATATTGTTAGAATACGTATGTATCTGCATCTCTAACACTTTGAGATCAAAGAAATGTTTAATTCTGATAACTCTGACGAATATCATAATTGATACTAATACAGTATCACAATTTTTATAAATATAATTATTTATTGAATCTGTAGAATATAGATTTTTGCATATGCATTAACATTTTGAGATTGAGGACATTTCAAATTGCGATTTCTGTAATAAGGATGATAATTGGTACTAATATGGTACTTTCTTTTAGAGTTTCTTCCTTTTTTCTTTTAATGTATCTTATTTATTGCTATTCTTCTTTTCCTTTTTCTTCTTCTTCTTCTTCTTCTTATTATTATTATTATTATCACCACCCCCGCGTCTCTCTCGTTTTCTTTTCTCATTCTCTAATGGATTACGGGCTAGGCCATTTTTCACTCAGAATGGATTTTCATAAGGTCCCGACATTCTCTCTCTCTCTCTCTTTCACTCTTTCGAGAGAAAGAGAAGGTTCCATGTCTCTCGACTCCGCCAAAATGTTTGTAAATAGATGTAAAGTCTGGGAGGGGCCGAGAGTGCAACCCGCTGCGCGAACAAGGCACCCCATCGTGCACCACAGCCGGTATATCTCTCTGGCCCTTCACCATTCTTTCCTCTCTTTATACCGCGTCCTCTTTCGGCCCTTTTATACCTTCTCTCTCTTTCTCTCTCTCTCTCTCTCTCTCTTTCATTCTTCTTTTCTTCTTCGTCGACTTTCTTCCTCCTTCTTCTTCTCCTCCTGCTCTTCCTCCTCTTCTTTCGATCCTCCTTATCGCATTCTCCTCTTTCGTCCCACCATTCGTTCCCACCATCACATCAAAATGTACGATGTGATTTCGCACGAGCTCACTCTTACGTCATTTCCTTTAGATCAGAATCTTGAGAACTTTAACGCGATTACGTGTCTCATGTGACCTTACGTTATTACGTTTCTAAAAAAAGAATTCGAAATGTTTAATCCTTTATAAATGCCATCTATCCTTAAAATTATATAATTATATATATGTATAATATATATATATATGTATGTATGTATGTATGTATATGTATTATATATATGTATGTGTATATATATATTTTTTTATCTAATTTTTGGCTCACTCGTTTCTAACAAAAATGCAATGTTGAAACTTTTATCATTTAACTTTATCAAGAATTTTAACTCCATCAAGAACTTACAAATCGCATACTTATATGCATATCTATTACTTTACATATCTCTATATATATGTCTATATATGTATAAACATTATATTGTACTAATATGAATAATATTATATAACATTCAGATTATACATAACGGGGAACTCATTATGAGTTGAAATTAAAATACTATAGATAAAATTCAAAGATTCAAGCTCGAATCCCAGTATATCAAATATACATATATATATATATATATATATATATATATATATATATATAATTTTCTTCTAGACGCGAAACAAAAAATTGGAGTTTATAAAGTATTCGAAATAGAATAGAATGAACTCTCTCTCTCTCTCCCTCTTTCCCTCTCCGAAAAGAAAAGAAAAGTATTATAAACCCCAACAATGTTACTCATGATTGACCTTGTACGTAATATGAAAAGAAATTTTCAAATTGAATTTGATTTTATTCCTACCTCGATCGGATTGCAAGAGAATTTGAAATAAGGGTTCGGAAAAAGGGGTGAACGTAGAAAGAGAAAGAAGAAAAAAGAAAGAGAGAGAGAGAGAGAGAGAAGGAAGGAAAGAAAGAAAGAGGAATATAAAGCTATATAAAGAGAGAAAGAGAGAGAGAGACAGAAAGAAAGAAAAAGAGGTAGAGAAAGAAGGAGGAGGAAGAAACTGGTCGCTACTTCGCGATACAATGCAGGAAAGACCCGTTCGATATCGCGAACGAGATGGGGTTGACAATGTCCACGAATTTGCAGCTCCACGCCGGCAATTAGCTTCTATTGACTGCGTCGAGGAAGAAAAGGGGACCGGTCGCGGCAACCTTTCCATTTTCGAATCCTCAGTGGTGAAAATTCAAAGTGTCTGTTAAGAAGCAACCAAAGCCTTTCTTACTTACATGTACATATGTATATACGTAAGTATGTTCGTACGTATATATTTATTTATATATGTATGTAAGTATATGTACGAGTGCATAAAAATCGCACGCCTATCGGCTGTCGGATGAATTTCGATCAAGCTTAACGTGAAAGAAACCACTCGGTTTGAAAATACGAAAGAAATTCACCGAACGTTATAGTATTAGTTATAGTATTTCCGTTTAGATATTTAATGAAATAGAAAAGAACGTTTAAAAGTCTGAGAATCTGACAAAAGAGGTCTCGAGCGACGATCGTTCGTTCGTTCTCTTCAATAAACCATCTTACATATACATCAAAGCCAATAGAGAATCTTATGGTTCACCTTCTAACACCTTCAAATATATACTTACGTTTCCCTTTTTGGGGTTCTCTATAATCTTCACGTTTCTACAGAATCTTGCCTGTTCATTCATCCGAAACTATGATTTTTCCTCTTGAGAATTGATGTGTTTCTGGTGAAAAACTGGGGATCTGTCTTTTGCCGTTATTATTACCCTCTGTGTGTTCCATTATTCTTGAAGAATGAATTCAATAAAACAAGAAAGTATGTCCAACAAATGATGAACAAAATTCGTATTTACCAGATGGACGAAGAGAACTCGTTTTCCTCGATAAAAAAGAAAGAAAGGACGGAAGGAAAAACAAAAAAAAAAGAAAAAAAGAAAAAGAATTGTTGTTGTAACGGGAGAAAAAGGAAGAAAGAAATAAAAGGAAGAAAGAAAGAAAGAAAGAAAATAAAAAAGGAACGGCAGAAAAGAAAAAAAACGATGAGAAATAAGAAGCCGCTTTTCCTTCTTAAAAAGGTAGAAGTTAAAGAGCAGGTAGAAGTCAGAGTTTTCTTCGAGTTTCTTCCTTAGAGCTTACGAGCAGCAAGAGGATCGGCGTGACCGAGTAATCCTCGACACGACGGCCGTATTTATACTCCTGTTTGCCCCTTGATTCGCTATGGGGCTCGGTAGGTCCTTAAAGTCCCTTTGAGAAATCCCGTTCCGTTCTCGTGTCCGGTCAAAACACGCATTCGTTTTCCGCGTCTGATTCTTAAAGGTTTCTTCTTCTTCTTCTTCTTCTTCTTCTTCTTCTTCTTCATTTTCTTTTTCTTCCTTCTCTATGTTTCCTTCTTCTTGTCCTTTTTCTTCTTCCTGTACATTTTCTTCTTCTTCTTCTTCTTCTTCTTCTTCTTCCTTCTGTAGGTTTTCTTTTTCTTCTTCTTTTCTCTCTACATTTTCTTCTTCTTCTTCTTCTTCTTCTTCTACTGTTTCTTCTTTTTCGTTTTCTTTTTTTTCATCGTCATCTTCGTATCGCTTTTCCACTTATTTCAACCTGACACATAAGAATTGTACGCGCGAGACGATATCCTTTTTCCACGTGCATCCGCGTGAAATCCTCGAACGTCATTATTCCACGACCTTTTTCCATTTTTGAATTGCCTGTACGATATACTCAATGAAATCGCGTTAAGCGGAACTTTTCTTAACGACAATAACGACGACAACAATAACAAACCAAAAAAAAAAAAAAAAGAAAAAAAGAAATAAGAAAAGAAAAAGAAATAGTATGGCTAACATATGTACAAAGGGCATAGAGAAAAGTTACTTGCGAGAATAGACTTCTTTCCAATCCTGTTCAAAAGGACTCGAAATTGCTGATTTTCCATGGTCTATCCTTTTTTTTTTTTTGGAAACTTATGTTCCTATGATTTATATCCATTGATATGTATACTCGACTGACGAATGTATACTACATATGTATATAAATGTATATATATGTGTGTGTGATATTAACATCATATGAATACTAAGTATTTATACATTTTTGTTATAATAAAAATCGAGTATATACATATATATAATCGGATACTATAGTATTATATTAACATTTTATATAATATATGCTTATATTCGATATTTTTCTATTAAATTTTGTATTTATTATTTGTTAGTATCTCTATATATATATATATATATTTATGCTCGTGATTTAATAACTAAAGAATATATATAATATAAAATATAAATAAAATAAAATATACATATGAAATATATATATTCTATATAAAATATAGCATCTTATAATCACAATGTTACTTAAATTTAGTCTACTCTTTTCCTTTTTCTAATTTTCCCATTCGAAATTCTAAGAAATTCAAGATTTAAAAATAAATCTGAAGAAGAGAAATTACTATCAGACGAATTACTTCTTGAAAAATTAAAAAAGAATTTCTACATGATTGAAGTTTCTTAAACAGATATCATAACCAAACGGATCGATTGAGAAAAATACATTAGATATATTTCAAAACATTTCCGACAAATTCTTCGAAATAAAAAAGAAAAAATCATTTCAATTTAATCTAAAATTTTGTTCGCACCGTTAAATCAAATATTTCCAATGTTACAGAGGTGCAAGGAGAAATTGAATACCTTAGCAATCTCGGTAATGAACCAGTGGCCCGGAGTGAAGCTGAGAGTTACAGAGGGCTGGGACGAGGAGGGAAAACATGCAACCGATTCCCTCCATTACGAAGGACGAGCCGTCGACGTGACGACGAGTGATCGCGATCGATCGAAGTACGGAATGTTGGCGAGACTCGCAGTCGAAGCTGGTTTCGATTGGGTTTATTACGAATCCAGGTCCCATATACACTGTTCCGTTAAGTCTGGTTAGTATACTTGACAAAAGGATTTTTTCATTGGCATCAAATAAAAAGAAAAACGCAAACACAATGTAATCAGCTACGCGGATCTCGAGCGCCATTTTGTTTTTTTTAAAGAGACGATCGAAATGTCAAATTCTTTTCCATAAAACGATGACAATTAAATCACTTTGAAAGGTTTTAAAAAAGAAGAGAGAAATTTTATTTGAAGAATTATTTTTGTTATATATATATATACACATATATAATCGTAGATTTTCTAGGAAAAGATTTTTAATTATTTCGTTAATGTACATTGAAATTCTCTTTCAAGAAACGATAAGAATTATAAATTGACGTTGAAAGAATTTAAAAAAGGAGAGCGAAATCTTATTTTAGAAATTATTTTTCTTATAATGTTATATATATATATATATATATATATATATATATATATTATGTTATTATTATTTGCTTTATTATTAACATACTCATTACTAGCGAATATACACGAAGCGCCGCTACTCGCCAGAAAGACGAAACATTTTCTGTCTTATCGACTTGTTCGGGTATTGCAGAGTTTGATCTTGACTCGGCAAAGGATTTTGCTTTTATCCAGAGCCCTTGTTATTTCATCCCGAAGGATTAAAAATCTTACGCATTATCATGTACGATAATTAAAGAAAAAAAACAACATACTATTTCTTCTTTCCTATTTGTCTTTAGTTAAACGAACGATCGATTATTTTCAATATTTTAATTGACTTAAAAAACAAAATTTGATAGATCTTTGATATGTTCCTGCCAAAGATTTGAACGATCGATTCTCATTTCTCTCTCTCTCTCTCTCTCTCTCTTCCTCAGCCAATAATGCTCACGTCCTCCGTGTCACACGTAAAAGTTTCGTATTACGAAATAAATACCGATAAATCGGGCACCGTGCCTGTCCATTCGAATTAAAAGATCGAGCGTAAAAGTAGGCGCGAAATCGATACCGGTCGATGGATCGCGTCCTCGAGGGTCGCTTGAGAACGACAGAGAGAAAGAGAAAGAAAGAAAGAAAGAAAGAAAGAAAGAAAGAGAGAGAGAAAGAGAGAGAATGAAAAAAAAAAAGAAAAAAAAAAGGTGGCAGGTTCGAAGCGTGACATATTTTCTGGTCTGGACTCTCCTTCTCATCTTATTTTATATATATATATATATATATATATATATATATATTCTTTTTTTCATCACGATCGAAGGACGATCGATACCAAAGAGATCGATATCGATTCACCTTATTAACACGGCTCGAAGATAAAAAAAGAAATCTCGATTTTCGATCTTTTTCTTTTTCATCGTCTTTAAATTTCCTTCATAATTTTCGACTATCTTTCTCTATTTTCTTTTTCTTTTTCTTTCACTGTATAGATCCGATTCTCTGATTGGAATTCGTTAGAAGATATCGATTTTCGTAACGTAGAGTGGGGAGATTACGAGAGATTTCCCACGGTACCAACCGGTCTACGGATGTTGCTTGTTATACTCGTTCGCGTCACCGACCTTCCTGATCGGTATTCCCGAGTGTCCGATGGATCCGATTACCTCTTCGAAAAATCGATCCTACGGAGAAAGACTTAAAGCCCCGCGAGATCGCGGTTAATCGAAGCACAACTCTGCGAAAAAAAATGTGCCAACGTCCGAGAGTGAACCGAGACCGATCCACTCTTTTCGGATCAATTTTTTATTTTCTTTTTTGTCTTCTTTATATTTTTTTTTTTTTTTTTTTTTTTTTTTTTAAGTAAGAAATACTCCATTCTCCGACGACAAGAGAGAATATACGGATCTATGAATCTGACATTTGGCTCGAAGCCAAAGTTCAAAGTATCGAAGCTAAAGTCAAAGTTTCAAATAAAAATTCAGAGTAAATCGAGTATAATAAACTCGTAGAACATTATTTTACGAAAGTATTCGTTCGACGTTTGTAATTATTAAGAAATTTCTATTGAAATTCTTACCGATAGAAAAGATAGTCCTTCGAGATTAAGTGCAGGAAGTATTCGAAATTTAATTTAGTTAATGCGATCTCTTCGATCCCGTCGTATAAATCCAATTCAAAAAAAAAAAAAAAAAAAGAGAGAGAGAGAGAGAGAGAAAAGTGAAAAATCGAATTTATAAGAATCACAGTCAAGCCTTTTTTCTTTTTTTACCTTGTTTTCTTTTTTACCATTTTTTTCTTTTCATTACAGAATCATCATCGGCAGGCAAATCGGGTGGTTGTTTCCCCGGGAAAAGTTACGTCAGAACGGAAGATGGTAGACGAAAGAGGGTGGACGAAGTCCAGTTAGGCGAACGAGTAGCAGCCATGAATTCTCAGGGTGAATTGATCTACAGCGAGGTGATAGCTTTCTTGGATAGAGCACCAACGGAGAGACGACAATTCGTGAAACTTGTTACGGAATCTGGACGAGTGTTGACCTTGACGCCAGCACATTTGGTACCGATCAAGGATAAATCAACGATATTTGCGGCGAGGGTAGGAATAGGGGATAAAATTCTTGTGGCAGAGAAAAAAGAGGATTCTTCGTTCTCCATAATGGAGAATACTCTGAACAATGAAGTGTACAATGCGCGTAGTCAACGTCTTCGTTGGGATCGAGTGATCGAGACAAGGTTGATCCTTGAGAAGGGTGTTTTCGCGCCGCTGACAACGGAAGGGACATTATTGGTCGACGACGTCATAGCTTCGTGTTATGCCGTAATCGATAGTCAAACATTGGCACATTATTCCTTTCTTCCTTTGCGAATTTGGAACAGCTTAGAATCGTTCTTCGTTCGAAGGCCATCCTCGGCTAGAAGAACGATCGACGTAGATCGACCGGATATCAGGCAACAAAGGACTAATAACGAGACAACGAACATCGATCACAAAGTAAACGAGAAGTACACCGGAGTACATTGGTACGCCTCGTTTCTTTACAATTTTGCCTCTTCCGTTTTACCACGTAACATGCTCTACAATTAATTAGAACAACTTTCAACATGCCGAAGGATATAAGGGGAAAATGAATGAACGTTGCCTTTTTTCTCTTATCGGTTAATCCTTTGATTGAGATCAACAACATTTTGCTTTATTATTTCTCCTTTAGTGTGTTCTTCCAAGGATGCTTTTATCTTTTCTCTTAGAGAGAAAGAGAGAGAGAGAGAGAGAGAGAGAGACTATGTCTTTTGTCTTGTTGGATAGTGTTTGAATTGGACAGTGACATTTCTATCCGGTTTACCGAGTGACGTAAAGTATATTAAACTTTTAGGAAAATAATAAAAAGAACGCGAAGCTTTAGAAAGATATCAAAGCTTTTTCATCGTCTAACGTTCTAGTGTATGTGTATGTATCATACGAGTATATAATATAAATATCGTTCCGTGCTATTCCTTTAAACGAATATATATATATATATATATATATATATATATATATATATACACATATACATAAAAGTGTATGCGTCTGTGTGTGTGAGCGAATGAGTAACCGAATGAACGAATGCATCTATGTATACATGTGTATAACGTGTACGAATGTGTATATGTAAAAGAAGAGAAAGAGAATGAATATGAAGAAGATGAAAAAGATGAAGAATAAATGACAAAGATTTTTTTTTTTATCGAGACGATTTTTTCTTATTTCGTTCGAGATTTGTCCTTCCTTCTCGCAATGACCTTTCGCATACATGAATGCGTGCAACTCGTTTCTATGAGGAAAGAAAGCAAGGAAATAGAAGGAAAAGACAAAGAAAGAAAAAAGAAACAATAAGAATAAAAAATCCTGGAACAACGAAGCCATTGTTGTACATATACACACACATACGTACATACGTACATACATACATATATGCATAGATAGATGTGCATATGAAACGTGCAAATTAAAAACACGTTATATCGCGGCGTTGTTCTAGCGCACGTGTTGCTGGTGCTTCGTCAAAACGAGATGCGGATCGCGTGAGCTTTATTAAAATAAATATCATTTTCCTATTTTCTATGCTCGTTATCGATCGATCATCGGACATTTTTTTCTTCGTCCTTGTATAGCAAACTACCGTTGTTCGTATGATTAGAAAAATATCGGCGTAAAATGCTATCTAATTAACCTTTTTTTTTTTGTTCTAGTTTCAATATCGGCGCGTCCATATTTATATATATATATATATACATATATATTTATTTATATATATATATATTTATATATATATATTTATTTATGTATATTACATTTATATATATATATATTTATATATATATTATATATATATATACATATACGTATATCTATATAAATATATATCGACGACCATCCTTAAATTATCTACAAAAAGATATAAATATATATATATATATTAATTTTATTATTATTATTATTATTATTATTAATATTATTATTATATATTATTTCCAATAAATATTTTATAATTTTATTATTATTATTATTATTATTATTATTATTAATATTTTTATTATGACATATTATTAATATTATTATTATTATTATTAATATTATTATTTGTGTACGTAATGAGGGGGAGATAAATTATAACGATGTATATATAACACAATACAAGCAATCGATAAGTTGAATTACACATTGCCAAAACAAACTTCATTTTGTCTGATCTTTTTCCGACTAATCGGCCTATCCGAAAACAGTACCAAATCCAAGATCCTTTCAACTTCTACAGTCACTTTTATTTTATAACCTAAGTTCTAATCTTGACTTAGTTTAAAACATTTTTCTATCTACAAAGATCTACTCTGTAAAATTTATTAGAATTGCTACTGGATAATCGATAAAAATGACTCAAGAGGATACTCATCGAACGGAAGAAGAATACGAAATAGTAAAAAATATATCACATTTAAAATGATAATATACATATATATATATATATATATATATATAATATAAAATAATGATATCAACGTGTATATATGCATATATATATATATATACATACACACGTTAAGATTATAAAAAAGATTGCAAAATGATTTATTTATCATTTCGTGATATAGCGAGGAAACGTGACGCTTCCTCAACTTCAAGAAATAGAACAGGAATTTTTCGATTTGGTGGCAAATGGAACTATTGCTGAAGTCGAGCTTTATCTGAGAGTTCATCCGGATTTTAAAATTAATGCTACGAACTACCAAGTAACTTCTTCCTCTCTTTCCCTATTTCTCTCCTCTTTCTCTGTCTCTTTTATTTTGTATAGATATAACTACGTAAAAACATAAGATCGAGACTGGTAGATCGATTTTTCGAAGCTTTTGAGATAGTTTTATCTTCATCGATCTCGAGAAACATCGTCGTCGGCAAACTCATTTCAAGAAAGCAAGGCAACCACTAGATGGAAAAAAAAATAAGAAAAAGAAGTAAAAAGAATATAACGAACGTTTCAAGATATCAGCTGAAGGGACGAGAGACATCGGTTTCCCTTTGAGTAGCAACCCCTTCTTCTTTCTCTCTCTCTCTCTCTCTCTTTCTCGATCATTTCCATGAGTGATTTACGCGAGATCCTTACAAGACACGTCGAATTATCGTAGATGAATGTTCCCTTTTCTCTCTCTCATTCTCTCTTTCTCTCTCTTTCTCTTTCTTTGCGAAGAGGAATCGAAGAAACGGAGCGAGAATGCAAAGCACAGTGGACTCTCCACTCGTTATCTTGAATCTTCACCCTCTCTGTATATACCCCATGTGGAATGTCTTCTCCCCACCACTAACCTTCTCTCTCTCTCTCTCTCTCTCTCTCTTTTTCTCTTTCTCTCTCTCTCTTTTCATCTCGTTCGCAACGTTTTCAAAAAGCCTACCGGCCGTCTGACTTTCGGTCAAAATACCATAGCATTTGACTCTATTGGAGAGAAAGAGATAAAGAGAGAAGGAGAGAGGAAGATGTGAACAATGTATGTGAGAAAGAGAAGAAAGAGACAGAAAGAAAGAAAGAGAGAGAGAGAGAGAGAGAGAAAAACTAACTGCCTCCGTGTATATCTCCGGCTATATTTCAGACGGTCCTTTACAAGACAATGGTTTCAACCGAGGACCGATAAAAATTATTCAAATGACCCGCCCCGCTGTAAATTCCATCCATGGATCCCCCTTCTCTCCTTCTCTCACTGCTTACTACGAGTGTTTCTTTCTTTCTTTCTTTCTTTCTTTCTTTCTTTCTTTCTTTCTTTCTTTTTTCTATCTTCTTTCTTTTCTTTCTTCCTTCTCATCTTCTTCTGCTTCCTCTTCCTCTTTATTCTCTTCCTCTTCTTCTTCTTCTTCTTCTTCTTCTTCTTCTTCTTCCTCCCTTCTCACCCTCAGCTTACATTCGCTCTCGTTTTAAAAACGGCCCTTACGCCAATCCACTAACGGGCCATTAAATTCGTCCCTCATTCAGAAAATTTTCCTCGAATGAGAGAAAACTTACGATGTTTTTATATCTTTCATAGGTATCGTTAGAAAAGAATTAGATGATAGACGTTCATGATTATCTCGGTTTCATTCTTGGCCCTCTTCTCTCTCTCTGTCTCTTTCTTTCTTTCTTTCTTTCTTTCTTTCTTTCTTTCTTTCTCTCTCTCTCTTATTTAATGAAACGAAATGTTTCTTATCGTATGAGAATAGCCATTTTTACGAAATCATAATGATTTTATTCAAAATGTCTGGAGACAATTATTAATGCAAAATGTTCGTATAAATTAATCCATGTAATTGCGAATGCAATATTTGAAAAGAAATGATAAGGTGAAATTTATTTATTATATATTTATATATACATCGAAACGAAGAGTATAACGTTATCTCGATTTCATCAACCAATTTCTAACTTAATGAAACAAGATATTTCTTATCGTAGAGAAATGGATGTTATGATGGAAATATAAACTGATGTTATTCAAAATATCTATGATATTTTAGAAAAGAAAATATTGAGACGTAGTACGCAGTAATCAAAATGTTTTGATAACTTGATAAAAATCTGAATAAATTAAATATCTGAAGAAATATAATTTATTCGCTATACTCTCTGTCTCTCTCTGTCTCTCTCTCTCTCTTTCTCTCTCTCTCTCTCTCTCTCTCTTTCTTTGAACAAAAAGTTTAAACATTTAATCATAATTTAAAAATATGCGAGATATTGATATAAGCATGAAAAGAAGTATGAAATCGAAAATATCAAGAATGAAATATTTAAAGATAAAAAATCTTTTTATTATACGTTATAAAAAAAAAAAAATATCTCTTTTTCTTGATCTCATTCAAAAAATATCTAACGACAAGAAGTATGAAAAAACAAATTGAAATGAAGTAATCAAAACGTATTGATGATAACTAAAATATATAAAATAAAATATCTAAGGAAATTAAATTTATATGTTGTAAAACAAAAAATTCTGTCTCTATCCCTCCCTCTCTCTCTCTCTCTCTCTCTCTCTCTCTTTCTCTTTCCAAAAATGAGTATACTCTTAAAACTAGTTTAGGAATCTCAATGGACCATAAAAAATAGTCAGGAAAATTCACACGATCGACGTGACGCGAGGAAGATAAAAATTTTATTACTTCTAGTATCGATCGTAACGAAAAGTTTATTCAAATTTGTGACTCTCACATTTACTACGTATATATATATATATATATATATATATATATCACACATATACATATATATATACACATATATATTTGTACATATGTATCCCTATGTACACAAATATACACACACACATATATATCCCTATATAAAATATATATATATATATCCCTACGAACAGCCTGACGATTAATCATAAACATACGTGGCGAGGATTAATAAAAGATTTGTAAATATTTGATCCGCTGCAAAAAATGAGAAACAAAAAGGGCAAGTGGCACATCTGGCACGTCGATGGTTTTGAAACTGTCGATCGTAGCAAAAAAAAAAAAGAGAGAAAGAGAGAGAGAGAGAGAAAGGAAATAAGAGTAAAAGAGAGAAAGATACAGACGATGATACGTAAAAGATGAGAAAGAAAAAGGAAAAGAAAGAAATAGGAAGGAAACAGTGAGATGGAGGAACCGTTTGCGGATGAGAGAGCGTATATCACAAGCATATGGCATTGTCGAATGGTTAGATGTTGTACACGAGTCCCCAGGGTGCACGGAGTCGAAAAGGCAGGATATCACAGGAATATTGTGACCGGCATAGACGTTGACAATGGCCCTGGTCCATTGTCGAGAATGACTGCCTCTGTAAACTCGCCGCAGATGGCCCGATGAACGTCGCCGTCCTATTCTTCCAACGAAAAAGGGAAATGGACGGTAAGGAAGAATATTGGTGGGAGAAAGATACCGAAAAAAGAGAGAGAGAGAGAGAGAGAGAGAGAGAGAGAGAGAGAGAGAGATAGAAGATGCCACTTTGAAAGTCGATCTCTTACGTGGAGTATCCAGCAAGCTTACCGAGCTAGCCAAGCCAGACTGTTTCTCTACGTGGATACATCGAAAGAGTAGATATATCCGAGAGTTACGAGTTAGTCGGAGAAAAATTTCGTGGTATGCCGTAAAATGGGACGAGCCGAATATATATAAAGTGTGAACGTGTTAGTCTCACTCTGAATGGCGCCTTTCTAAGGGACTCCTTCTTCCTATTCCTTACAACGAACGTGTCTGTTATACTTTTGATGATTATTATGGTATATACCATATACCATGCGTTACGCAATATGTCAGAAGGTTCTCATATAATAGAGTTGAAAAAAGGAATTTTTATGTATGCATATTGTGTCCATCCTATATATCTCCCTCTAGTTTATCACAATTGTTTTCCCCTTTTTTTCTTTTTTCTTTTCCTTCATTCCTTTTCATTCCTCTTTCTTATCTCGTTAACTTCGCCAACTCAAAACTCGCTATGGTAGATATACCAACCTCCTTTTATCCTTCTTTCTAAACGTTAAATTTCTTTTTATTGTAAATTAGAAATACATTTGAGCACAAAGTGATCGACCATTTAACACCCATTATACCCCGAAGATATCTACACGTACATACCTATACGTTTCCATTCATGTTATCTCAGTCGCATTGGAATCACACGTTAGGATAAAAGAGTAGGACATAAATATTAAGTAAAGAAAGAAAGAGAGAGAGAGAGAGAGAGAGAGAGAGAGAGAGAGAGAGGGAGAGGGAGAGAAAAAGAGGGATAAAATTTATCGTTCGACGGCTGATGTTTTCACTCGTAACCCAAAAGACTTTTCCTTCTGGTAGAAATCGTTCCCGTTTCGAGCGGTGGTCTCTTTTAAGTGGTCCATAAAACATCACTCGTCTCATCCTATCTCTCTCTCTTTCTCTCTCTCCCTCTTTCTCTCCCTCTCTCTCTCTCTTTCTCTCTTTCTCTCTTTCTCTCTGTCGTCTCCTCCGTTATGCTGAGTCTTTCGTAGTGTCGAAGAGAGACTGCTTGCGCCTCCTCGCCTTTGTTAAACCGAATCGGATCCGACAAATGGTTTACACGCGTCCCGCACTGGGATCCTTTCCATTTCTTCTTCTTCTTCTTCTTCTTCTTCTTCTTCTTCTTCTTCTACTACTTCTTCTTCTTCTTTCATACCACGCGCATTCCACGTAGGTGGCCCCTGCCACGAAAGAAACACTTCAACTTTTATCTTTTTCTAAAGTATTAGCGAACGAGTGAGATACGGTGAGGCCTACAATGTTGGGAAAAATTGGAACAAAATGGGAGGAGGATGTTGTTAATGAATCATCTTAACAGGTTCTGATCTAAATAATCGTTTTGTTTGGATCCTTACGATGCAAGAAAAAAACTGGACGAGGTACTGTTTTCAAAAGTGAATTAAAATTTTGAGGGAATAAAAAGGAACGGAAGAGAGAAAAATATCGTTAATATGAATAATGAAAATCAAACGATAAGATAAAATGGAAAGAATTAGATGAGCAATTGTCTTAAAGGTGGATTAAAATTTTGAAAAAGAAATACTTTGAAAGAGAAAGAACTGGACGAAATGTTCTCTCGAAATCTGACTGAAATTGTTGGGAAAAATTGAAATTGTAGGAAAAAAGGAAAGAATCGAAAAAGTGCAAAAAAAAAAAAATGCAAAAATGCAAAAAACAAAAGAAAAATTTTCTTCGAAATGAATTGAAAAAATGAAGTAAAAAATATTGACAAATCGTCTGGAAATTTTTAACAAAATGTTTAAAAAAATGAATAATTTATTGAATCTCTTTCTCTCTCTTTCTCTCTCTCTCTCTTTTTCCCTGAAAGTTAGGTGTTGACATTCAATTTCTTTTCAGGGTATTACAGCTCTACACATAGCTATTGAAGAGAAGAACATCTGCATGGTGAAATTTCTACTTTCCCATCCGGAGATCGATCCCGGTGACGCCCATCTCTATGCAATCAGAGAAAACGAGACGAAGATCGCCGCCATGATTTTAGACAAGCTCAACGAGATATCCCCGGGATTAGAATATGCCAGTGTCACTCACAGCTCTGATTTCCCGGACGAGGCTACACCCTTAGCGATTGCAGCACAGTACGGTCATTATGAGCTTATTCAATATCTGATCGAACATCGACTTCACAGAATCCAACGACCTCACCCACCTAACTGCAATTGCTTGAGTGTGTGCAAGTACGAGCACGGTAGAATCTGTGTTTATAATTTTTCCTTTCCATTTATTTATTTATTTATTTATTTACTTATTTATTTATTTATTTATTGAATTAATTATTTGTTTGTTTGTTTGTTGGTTTATTTATTTATTTTTTTCGTTCTTTTTTTTTTTTTTTCTTTTTAACTCGATCAAATTCTCTTAGATATTTTACGAGTGGTGATGCGTCTTTAACAGACGAGAACGTGAAATTTACGACAGCTTAACGGTGGATCGAAAACGTATATTTCTCTATCGAGCTATCTCTAATCCAGCCTATATCTGTTTGACCGAGGAAGATCCAATTCTCGCGTCTTTTAATCTATCGGTTGAGCTAAAAATGGCTGCATCCTACGACAGGGAGTTCTATAACGAGTACATCCAGCTATCCGAGGTCAATCGAATCAGGTTTCGATAATACCAACTTCATATCGAACCCGTTCGAGTTAGATTAGACATACCTACAAATACATACATATACATACATATATTTATAAACGTTAGAAAATATATAGGATGATTCATACGTATTAATTTCGTTCGATTCAAACAGCAATTATCAAAATTCGCTACGGATCTGATTGGCTGCGCTAGGAAAGCTCAGGAAGTAGAGACAGTGTTGAAAAGAACGTCAGGTTTTACCAGAACGTCTAGATTCATTTATCCGCGCTTGTTAATAGCTCTTGATTACAAGCAAAAAACTTTTGTCGCCCATCCAAACGTTCAAGAGGTGTGCCACGAAAAAAGCTTTCATAATTTAACGCATATCCTTCCCACCGAACAAATTGAACTGAGCGTTAGATATCAGCGTTGAAATTTTACAGATGATCGAGAACAAATGGGTAGACGGCTGGTACGAATGGAGGATGAGAAAAACCTGGCTCCAATGTCTGACCGTCTTACTACGAATAATCCTATTACCTCTGATCGCCTTGATCATTCTGATCATACCGAACACCAAAATCGCCAAGTTCTTTTCGAGTCCGGTGAATAAATTTCTTCACTCCGTTGCCAGCTATCTCGTTTTCCTTATCATCGTATTTATTATATCCAACGCCGATAAGAACAAGCAACTTCGTGGACCACCGGATACAGGTATCAAATTTGTTCTTTCCTTTTCCTTTCTTTTTTTAACAAATCAATTTGACACCAAACAAAAAACGATTCGAATTAATTCAGAAACCCGAAAACACTATGCACTATGTGCCAACTAACTTGCGTTGGGCTAATTTTCTTTTTTCTTTTTCTTTTAGGATTCGAACCGATCCTAGCAATTTTCGTGATATCGTATTTATGGTCGATCATTCGACTTATCATCATGCACGGTCCAAAAAGATACTTCAGAGCACCTTGGAACTGGTAATTCGCTTATCGTATTTCTTTTCGATTGGTCCACGATTATTGGATAGATCGTTCTCATTTTAGGTACGAAACCTGTATGATCTTTCTGTTCGTACTGACGTTTATATGCTGGATAGATGCTGCAATCGACGTCAGGATTAACGGTCAACGCGATTTAGAGAGAAAGTATTGGCACAAATATGATCCCACATTGATAGGAGAAGGTATTTACTGTTTGGCTACGATCATGGCCTTCTTTCGATTGATGTTCCTTTGTCAATTGAATTATCACCTCGGTCCGCTTCAACTCTCCCTTGGAAAGATGATCCGTGACGTCACCAAGTTCATCGTGATATTCGCCATCGTCCTTCTAGCTTTCACATCCGGTTGAACGTCTATTTTCAATATATTCTTTCAAGGTCACTTTGTAATATTCTTTTCATCCTTCGTAGGATCTATTATTATCTTCTAGGTCTGTGTAAGTTGTATCAGTATTACGACGACATGGTACAGATCGATAAAAGTAACATAAAGATACAACAGGTGAGTTCATTCGTTAATTTCCCATCGAGCCTGAAGACTCTTTTTTGGGCTGTTTTCTGTATGAGTCCTATCGAAAGTGCTGATGTCATTATTGAGAATCTCCCAAGTGATAGCGAAACGGAAACCATCATAAACTATCATACCTTTACAGAGATTATCGGTTATATCGCGTTTGCAAGTAATTTTCTAGATTGCTAGTTTATCCTTAAAGAATCATAATTGACGTGTTAATAAAAGAATAAACTTCTGAAGGTTTCGAATTCATTTCTGTGGTGGTTGTCCTTAACATGCTGATTGCCTGTATGACCAATACCTTTACCAAGGTCACAGAAAACGTCATCGTCGAATGGACCTTTGGTCGAACCGAGGTTGGCAAAATGAATCTCTACCAAGTAGTCCCATACGTGCAATAACAAGAAGTTTCTCTTCGAAGGTTTACGTCGACTTCATGCTGATGACCACCCTACCACCACCCTTCAATATAATTCCCACTTTCGCTGGCTTTCAAACGGTCGCCGAATACGTGAAGGTACTCCTCAAGCCACCGCCGAACAAACGCGCCCGCTGGGACTTCATGCAGTGTTGCTATATCGTTAGTAGCGTTGAATTACACGTTACACTTTATGGTAATTTCAAAAGGGATTTCTTCCAAGGTGAACGCGAATGAGTACAAGGTCTACGAAAAGTGAAAAAATAAAATAGAAAAATATCAGGCTTTCGTAGATCTTCGATTTAAATAATTGATAAAGAAAAAGAAAAAAAAAAGGAAAGAAAGCAAGGATCAGAAAAGTGAATCTACAAATTGCATCTTTTTGTTCCGTTTTGCTTTTTTTTTTTTTTTTTTCTTTTATACAGAACTTTTCTGATTCAAGATTTATGGATAGGGATTGTTTAAAAAGAAGTTTCGTCTTTTCGATCTTTTTTCGATGAAAAAAAATTTCTCTTTTCGTAGCAATCTTTCGATTGAAGATATCTATAGATTATCAAATGATTGAAATTAAATCGAAGAATTAATTACGAATAAAAATTCTTTCAAAAAAAGTCCGACTTTTCTGTAATCCACTTTTCCGATCTTTTTCTATCGATGATTTATCAGATCTAAGATCTATGGATTATTGAAGAATTTGAATTAAATTGAGGAATTAATTACGAATAAAAATTGTTAAAAAAAAAAAAAAAAAAAGGATAAACAACCACTTACACGATTAAACAAACAAAAAAAAAAAAGAAAGATTTTCAGATTCGAGATCTTGACATTATTAAAAAGTGTTACCTAAATTAAAATATTAATTACATTAATATGTATAAACACACATACAAACATACACATATAAATAGTTACTAAAAAAAAAAAAAAAAAATAGAAGTAGATAAACGTATTATCTTAAATTCTACTAAAGATCAGTTTGTTTGCTTCTTTTCTTTTTTTTTTTTAATTATTTTCAGGAAACATTAGAAGATGAAAAGGATGAAATATTCGACCAAGTGATGATGCAACTGGTACAACGTTATTTCCGCATGAAGAGTAGAGAAATAGAGAAGACGAACATTGAGAAACTTAGAAGAGAATTGATAGAAGTGAGAGGACTTTTGCGAGAGGCACTTGAAGCAGCATGAGGAGTACAAGAACGACACGAATTCGTAGCGAGTGGTACGACGTTAGAGAAACACTTGGCATACCTCCTTCATACTAAGAAGCCCGAAGAGTACTAAGTCATTAGTATGCATTCCTGACGAAACGACAACAAATATCGACCTAAAGAAGATTAATGCTTATTATCAAAGAATAGTAACGGTAAAGCAAAGTGTTTTATTTAAATGACATTGAAAATGGAAAGAATTGAAGAAATTTTTATAGAAATGTTTCAACGTCAATCCTGCCAAAATTAATCGAATAATAATTATTTATTGATCATACCATATATGAAATTCTAATGGCTCCTGATTATGGTGCTACTAATAAGTCCTAAGAAAATTGAAATCGAAAATGATCGAACGTTTAATATGATCGATCGTCTCCCATAAAACGATCTCATAATTTTTTTATGAATTTTCAAATGAAATTCTCTTAGATGATTAATTAGATAATATTTCAAATACACAAGAACTTTCGTTATTTTTGTTATGTTGCGAGTGAAGATCGGAGGAAAATTGAAATTGAAAATGATTTATCTAAACGTTCGTCCCCTATGAAAACGTTCATGAGTTTTCCTTGAATTTTCAAATGGAATCCTGTCAAGATATATTAGACAATATTTCAAATATATAGAAGTCTCAATATTGTCTTTATATCGCAAGTGAATTTAAAGAAAATTGAAATTGAAATTGATCGATCGAAACAATCATTTCCTGTGAAAATTAAACAATTCGTCTATGAATTTTCCAATGAAATTCTGTCATAATTTATTACATAATATTTCGTGATTTAAAAATCGATATTTCTCTTTATACATCGTCCGAGTCGCAAGAAAAGTTGATGTTGAAAATAATCGAACGAAAAAATCGTCGTCTACTCTGAAACATAAACAATTTTTCAATGAACTTTTAAATGAAATTCTGTCAAGATCAATTAGACGATGTCTCAAATCTATAGCGACCTTTAAATTGATAACAATTGTCTCCTGTAAAATCTTTTTTATTTCGTTACAAAGTTTTAAACCAAAAGACCATGCTCAAAAATTGATTACACCATATTTAAAATACACGGGAGCCTCGTTTTCATCATCAAGATGCGAATGAAATATTAAAGAGAAAATAATGAAACTTGCCAATTTAGTTAATCACCACGTCCTTTAAATAACGACTGCTTTTAAAACAACTTGTAAAGAATATCGTCTGTTAGAGAAAGAAATATCTTCCTTCAACGTTTCCCATGAGTATTTTTTTAACGGGAACGACTTTAAAGTTACTTTTTAAGAAAAAAAAAGAACTCGAACGTCGCATATATATATATATATATATATATACACATACACACACAGGGTATTTCGCGTAATAGGTACTTTCATTTAAACAAAAAGTAATTAGTGCTCGACAAATTACAAAAATACGAATTGCAGAAATACTGTTTCAAAGTTTCGCAAAGAATTATTTCTCCAACTATGGCTCGTTTTAAAAAAGATCTCAAATAAAATTTAAAGGAGATCTATCGGTGGTCACAAATCTTTTCTGAAAGGACGTGTTTTTGAGATTTCAAGGTGACCTTTATTTTTTTTATACGGAGCTGTATATTTTTATTTAGATAGGTTTATTTAGGTCAATGAATTCGTCTCAGAATGGGCTATACGCCTATCTAAATAAAAACATACAGTTTCGTGTAAAAAAGAAAAAAAAAAAAAAAGAAAGAAAGAAAGAAAACGAAAAAGAAGAAAAAAATAAAGATTACCTTGAAATCTCAGAAGCACGTCCACCCAGAAAAGATACGTGACCATCATAAGATGTCTCGCCTTCTCCCTCCACTCTTATCCTCTCAAAAGAGAGAAAGTTTCATTTGAAACATTTTTTGAAACGAGCCTATAGTTCGAGAAATAATTGCATGCGAAACTTCAAATTGGACACCCCGTATATATGTGTACACATCTATATATATGATATATCTTTCCGATATAATACATACATATTTGAATAAATCCATTGCGGAAAGAGTTCCCCTTTTAACTTTTGTCAAAGCTTATTAAATGAACCACGCTTCGTCAAGAATCGAATAAAAATATCTTTGATAGAAAGACTTTAAAATGAAGAAAAAGAAAAGAAAAGAAAAGAAAAACAAAACAAAAGAAAACAGAGAAGAAGAAGAAGAAGAAGAAGAAGAAGAAGAAAAAAAGAATTTAACGAGAAGGAAAAAGAATGAGAACAAAGAATCTCGGATTACCATCGAATCGATCGATTCGATTGAATGCGAATAAAACTCGAATGAGAAATTTTCATTATAGCATTTCAATATAGATAAAAATCATTTCCGATCTTTTAGAAAAGACTTATCAATCTATAAAGAGTAACAACAGAAGGAATAAAATTCAAAGGAGAAATTTTCATTAGAGAATTTCATTATATACAAATTTTTTCCGATTCTCTGAACGTTATCTATCGTCTCTTTCGAAAGAAATATATAATAGAAAGATAGAAAGAGAGAGAGAGAGAGAGAGAGAGAGAGAGAAAAAAAGAAAGAAAATATGAAATAAATAGTAATAATAAGACTATTTACCAGGAATAATATAAAGAATTTTTATTAGAAAATATCAAAGAAGTATTTCAAATGAAAATGTTCGTAAAAGAATTCGATTACATATATAATAACGTACATACTAATAAACAAAATTACCTTACACAGAAGAATATTTGTCAAGAAAAACAAGGTTGTCCAACGTCATCGCTAAATGAGATCCATCGAAAGATATCATGAAAGATAGGAGAATTATGACGTTGGATGCTCCTAATACGACGAAGTGCTAAGTGGAAAAGTTTTACTCATTTATCAGAAAGTTCCCGTTATTTGTGATTAATAGTTAAAGTGATTAATGAAGACTACGATTTAGCGGACCAACAGAAGTGTCTATTATGGTACATCAAGATTTCCACGTTTTCATCGTACAAAATGAGATAGGAATAGATAGATAGATAGATAGATAGATAGATAGATAGATAGATAGATAGATAGATAAATAGATAAAGATAAAGATAGATTTATAGAGTGTGTAAGAGAGAGAAAGAGAGAGAGAGAGAGAGAGAGGAAATGGAAACAATGGCGTATACAAATAAATAAAAAGAAAAGAAAGTAAAAGGATATATCATACTAAATCAAAAAAACATTCCAAAGTAGAATAAAAAAAAAAAAATCCAAGAAATACATATCCGCATCAATTGAAAGTTTTACTTTCTCGATTCTCCCAATGGAAACGAACTCGAAACTGTCGAAGCAATTTACTCTGTTAAAAACAATTTTTCATACACATGTAGGTGTCAATATTTAAACAAGAAAATTGTCGATATCGCGATAAACTGATAATCGATATCATAGCTGTCTTTGAATTACTCCTTCGAGATGGGAAAAGCCAGAGAGAAGAAGAAGAAGAAAAAGAAGATGAAAAAGAAGAAGAGGAGAAGGAGAAAGAAATATAAGTAGAAGTAGAAAAAGTAGAGGGAAAAGAGAAAGGGTGTGAAAGAGGGTGGAAGATCGAACATGGCGATAATATCGCAGGAGCAACACATCATATCTTTTTCGTTCGTATTATTTATCATCCTCCGGCCAGATCCTTCGTATATGACGTATATTTTTGTGAAAACGATCGACACGTCAACCGAAATAAATACTAACGCCCTCATGGAAATATTATTTCTTTTTTTATAGATCGTTAAGCTATTTAATCTAGTCTAGATATTGTTAAACCTATTATATATTTGATCGTTTGAATAAAATATTACAAAATGTAAAATGGAAGAAAAGAAAAGAAATAAAAAAAAAAAAAAGAAAGAAAAAACCACCACGAGAAAATGTTTCCACTGCGTCATTTTATATCAAAATAACCTACTTCTCTATCATGTTTTATTATTATCAATATTAATATTATTGTTGTTATTGTTGTTGTTGTTGTTGTTGTTGTTATTATTATTATTGTTATTATCGTTATTGCTATTCTCCTCTCTTTTTAGCCTCGACTTAATCCAACTAGAAATATGAGTCGCGGAATATCACGTTTCCCGATTATGCTGTCGTATTTCCATAAATATTCGGGATGACTGAATTTATGATATCCTTGATACACTTTCTGATTCCTAAGGGAATAAACGCGTCATATTTACGATCTCGTATTAGTTATCAATATTGTGGTAATCTTTTCGCTTATTAACTTTTCTTCTATCGCGAAAGAATAAAATAGGAAGGAGGAGAGAAAAAAAAGAAAAAGAAAATTTATTTTTGTGGTAGCTTATTTATATTTATGATCGATTTATATCATCGATTCAAGCATTTCGATCATACGAGTTCGAAAGAAGTGTATGAAGTAGAGAATTCGGTTTACTAGATAACTAGATTCGTGCAAAAAAGGATAGGTCTCGTATCCGTAAGTCGATCTGACGTGCCCTACATCCTAATCTCGGTTCATACTATCCTTTTCTTTCTTTTTTGCTCTCTTTTCCGTTCTTTCTGGTTCTCTCTCTCTCTCTCTCTCTCTCTCTCTCTCTCTCTCTTTCTCTTTCTATCTTTCTATCTAACTCTATCTCTCTTTCGCTCTCCTTTTCTCCCTTCTTTTTTTCTTTCCCTCCAACATGATGACGGACATTGGGATGAAATGGTAAGCCATACTTGTATATCACAAGTGTATACGTGTGTATACGTGTACGTGCGTGTGTAGGTGTATGTGTCTCCTAAAAATACGTGTTAAATCGAACGAGAAAGACGAAGTGTGATCAACCGGAGAGAAAGAACATAAAGAATATATATATATATATATGTATATATTTATATATATCTATATATATTTATATAAATATATTCTATATATATATTATATATTCATAATAAAAAAGAAAAACGAAAAAAAAAGAGAAAGAAAGTAATATGAGAGAAACGATTTGTTTCGATTATCATTTTTATCAATTTTCTATATAAGCAGAGAAGAGTAAGATAAATGAAAGAAAGAGAGAGAAAAAGAGAGAGAGAGAGAGAGAGAGAGAGAGAGAAATAGACAGACAGGCAGAAGGACAAAGAGAAAAAAAAATAAAATAAAATAGATCATCGAGATATCTTTTTCTTCTATATCTCTTTTTTATTTTCTTTTACTTTGAAACCACTACTACAACCTACGTGAAATTGCCCTAAGCAAAAGCAGAAACAAATCATTGCCGGCTTCCCAGCAATTCGTGGATCATGAAAAGGGGAAGTAAAACATCCATAGAGTTTTATACGTAGAATCGGATGCTGAGGATAAAATCAACGAGGCGAAAAATATCGAGGAGAAATTGTTCTACGTGTTTGATAGTAATCATGAGAGTGACCTAATTGTGAGCGAAAAAGCTCTAATTCTTTCCGAAAATTTGTGTTATATCGATACATGTTGTAATAATTTAAATACGTTAATATGTATATTATATTAATAAGTTACTTTATAAATTATTATATAATACAAATTATATAATATATATATATAATAACACATATATATGTATATATCTTTTTTATTTAAATTTATTTTTTACACAGAATTTTCTAAATATATATTTCTGTCTTCTCTCTCTCTCTCTCTCTCTATATATATATATATATATATATATATATAATATATAATATATATAATATATATATAATAAATTCAATTAATTTTTATTTAAATAAATTTAAGTATAATAAATAATAAATTAAATTCAATCATATTAAACTAATTAATGTAATATTACGAATATGTGTGTGTATATATATATATATATATATATATGACTTAGATATTTCATAATTTCCTAGCTAATATATACCATCTACTTATAATCAGTAGTAACGTCAGTTACATGGGCAGACATAAAAGCGAGTCGTAAAAAAGCTTATGAAGTCGATAACAGCTATAAAATGGAGTCCTACGAACGTTCCAACAAACAATGACTTATTAATTTCGTCTTCCTGAGTAAAGAACAAAATAAAGTTGAAATAATGAAAAAGAAAAGAAAAAAAGAATATAAAAAAGAAGCTTTCTATCAATTCGTTACTTCAAAGCATCGTTCGTTCAATTATATCGTAAAAACTATATTTAAACTTCAAACGATAAAAATAAATAATAACTGACACACGCACACATTCAGAATACATAGAACATATACATATATATGTATATAAGAAAAAAGAAAAAAGAAAAACAACGGTATTTCGTGAGGAAAATTTGAGAGGGATGAAAGTCTCGTAAGGAGACGAAAGTAATCGAAAAGTAATCGAAATATTTCAATCGATTAGTTGAATTTTATTCAAATTCAATTTTATATATATATATATAGATTTCTACGAAAAACACGATGTTTTTTGTAAAATAAAAAAAAAATAAAAAGTATCTTTTCTACTTTCGACCTGTTAAATAATACACTAGCACTTTAAGCAAAATGGTGTTGAAAAACGTGGAAAGGGAACCTCTCTTAAAAATCTCTTTAAAAAGAGAAGAAAAGAAGAAGAAAAGAAGAAAAGAAAAAAAAAAGAGAAAAAAGAGAAAAAAGAAATAGAAATTAAAAAAGAAAACATAGAAATAGAAAAACAATGGAAAACAATTTGGCTGACCTGAAAAATTTCATTGTGAAAAAAAAAAACTGAACAAACATAATCTATGTGTGAATGTCTTTGAACGATTAATTAATAATTCTCTCTCTCTCTCTCTCTCTCTCTCTCTCTCTCTCTCTCTCTCTTCTTTCTTTATTTTTTTTTCTTTTTTCTCTCTTCGAAAGTCACGAACGATGGATTTATGCAAAGAACGAATATCGATATAACTCGCGGAGGAGACGAAGGACAACGTACGAAGGAATGTAAAAGATAGAAAGAAAGAGAGAGAGAGAGAGAGAGAGAGAGAGAGAGAGAGAAAGAGAGAGAAAGAGAGAGAATAGGAGGATGCGCGTTCGCAAGAAGAGAACGGGATCGTCCAGTCGGCACACGGCTTTCGTCCTGCGTACGTCGCTGTAGAAATCTCTTCGAGTGTGTGTACGTTCGTGTGCGTGTTAAAAGAAAAGAAAAAAAAAAAAAAGTCGCGAAGAAAGGAAAAATTAATTAATGAAAAATTATCAAATAATTCGCACAAATTTTCTCCTATTGTCCGATATCTATCAGTCGAACGTCCATCGTGAACGTTCGAAGTGAAATATTTTCGCGCGAAAAATCCTAACACACGTTTTTCTACCTTTCTCCTGCCTTAAAAAAAAAAAAAAGAAGAAAAGAAAAGAAAAAAGAAGAAAGAAAAAAGATATAAGACAAAAGAGAAAGAAGAAGCTACAAAAAATGAAAAGGAAATGATCGAAAAAAAGAGAGAATAAAAATCGTTCGTTTCTCTAAACGTTTCCTTTCGAATTTCCTTTCAAAATCAAATCGAAGGATACGTTCTTTTCAAAATAAATCTCTATTTACGCGTGTAATGTCGAATGAGAATTAATCGTGACACGTATGTTCATGAACGTGTACGTGTGACACGTAATTGAGATAGTTTTCTCTCTCTTTCTCTCTATCCTTCTCTCTATATTTCTGTCTATCTATCTATCTATCTATCTATCTATCTATCTATCTATCTATCTATCTATCTATCTATCTATCTATCTATCTATCTACCTATCTATCCATCTATGTATCTATTTATCTCTGTCTTTCTTCTCGCTTTTAAAAAAAGACTTTTCATTTTTCTTCTAAAACGAACCACCTCCATTTTCTAAAACTTACGTGACGCACGTCTATTTAAAGGAAATAAAATTTTAAGAAGAGGATACCTTTTGGTAAAACAGTGAACACACTTTTCACGAGTTTCACGCAATGACATCGTCTTTGGATCGGACGTCATACGTGAATTTAAAATGCTTACGTGTTAGAAATACACGGATCGAAAATGTTTTTGGAACCAGAGAAATTTATTATTAAGGAAAACTCATGCTGGAACATGTAGCGATTGGAACTCTAACGAAATGTAAATACCAATTGATTATTTCTAATATTTTTGTTATTCATATCTTCTTTTAACGTCGACGTTCTTTTATTATATCAAAATCGTTTCATCGATTTTCATTGCAATTTACGATGAGATAAAAACGACGGGAATTTGTATGGTTTTCAATTATCGACTTTCTTTTATATCTCACTTGTTTTGTTTCGATTCTCAATCGAAATATACATTTAAGATAAAAGTGATGAAAATGCTTATTGTTTTTTTCAATCATCTATGTTCTTTTATCATTCCAATCGTTTTATCGCAATTTATTGCAACTTTCAATGAAACAAAAACGATGAGAATTTTTATTGTTCGAAATCACCGACGTTCATTTATATTTCAATTGTTTTCTCGTCGATATTTTCGATGAAATAAAAATATAGAAAATTCTTATCGCTTTTAAATATCCGACGTTCTTTTATTACGTCACCTGTTTCTTACAGTTTCATTAGAAATTTTCAATAAGATAAAAAAAAATATTTATTGTTTTAACCCATCGACGTTCCTTTATATCTCATTCGTTTTATCGATCATGAATATTCTTCCGTATATGATACTTCGAGTTGACTGTAGTCTTTTTGCGTATTTGAAATAAATAACAAAATAACGTACTTACGTAGAATACAAAATTTGATCCGGTGTAAAATAAATTTTTCAACAATCTTTACCTAAAAGTGTAATTACGGCAAACTCGGAATCTATTTTTTTTTTTTTTTTTTTTTTTTTCAATTCCTTTATCCAGAAAATCTTTTAACGAACAATAATAAAAGCAAAATGAAATAAACTATAGTGATAATAAAAGAAATAATTTTGATTAAAAATGAAATAATTTTCTTTAATGATGCACTCGAACGAAATCGTATACGTGTGATGCGCATAGCTTTGTATAATTTCGCTTGTGTAAATCATCCCTTAAAAAAAAAAAAAAAAAAAAAAGAAAAAAAAACATTTCTTTTCATTTCTTTCCATTTTATCATTTATCGATTGTACATATATATTATTATTATTACTGATCGAATGTATCCTGCCGAGTCTAAATCACAGTGGTATTGTTATTCCATTTATTGTGTATTCGCTCCTGTTTCCGGACCTACGAAATTAACGGAATAATTTATTGATGTATGCTCATAACCTTTCGACGCATTCCATATAGAATCGTATAATTATAGATTACGTTGTGCATTGTAAGTTACAAATCCATGTAACATCATACATACATTCATATATACATATATACATACATACATAGATACATACATAGATACATACATAAATACATCTCGTTTCGCATTTAATAACGAGCAATTAAATTGTAAAATTATAACAATTTCTCTTTCTTATAATTGTTATATGTTATGTTAAATGTTATATGTTACGACTGAGATTTTATCTTAAGTATAAAAACTTAATCTTTTATCTTAAGTAAAAACTATGAAAAACAAATTATTTAATCGACACGATTGAAATTTTCCATCAATATTACATCATTTTGTTAATTATCTTTCGGGTAGGTGCAAAAATGCTACTACATCAACTCGAACTCTCCCATTCGGAACAACGACTTCGATTTTTATTAAAAACTAATATATTTCACCGTCAAGCATGATAGCTGAGCTTTGAAAAAAAAATATTTTTCTATTTCTTGTTTTTCCTTCATTTAAATAATATATCAAATATTCGCATTACCTCAGATCATATATGATGTTTTATGATTTGAAATGAAGATTTTTCTGTTGATTAGGCACTATCGTCGATTGTTTGAAAAAGTGGAAAAATTTTATTAGAATAACATCCGTGCATCGAAAGATTGAGAATCGCTAGGACTTACAAAATAACACTTTTTTTCTGGATTTAAAATTGTATCTATCATCGTGCCATGCGTATACGCAGAACTCAGAACATGGAACATGGAACACGGAACACAAAACACGGAACATGGAACATGCAACACGGAACACCGAATACAAAACACGGAACGTGGAACACGAAACATAGAACACGAAACACGGTACACGGAACGTAGAACAATCATAAATTGCTCGATCAATGTATTTCTAATGTAACCAACTTCACAATTTCCTCCTCTCTCTCTCTCTCTCTCTCCCTCCCACCCACTCTCTCTCTCTTTCTTTCTCTGTCTCTATCGTTCCGTACTTCACGTTGATCATACATCGACCTTCTCTCTCTCTCTCTCTCTCTCTCTTTCTTTCTCTATCGTTCTGTACTTCACGTTGATCATACATCGACTTTCTCTCTCTCTCTCTTTCTCTCGCTCTCTCTCTCTCTCGCTCTCTCTCTCTCTCTCTCTCTTTCTCTCTCACTCGTTTAAAATCTTTTATCCTGTTTTATAGCTAATATTTTGTCAAATTAAATAGCTTCGAACTTTCTCTCAAATCCTAAAAAGCAATTCTACAAAATTTCATTTCAATTAAACGATAATAGTAGTTTTTGAGAAATTACATAGACTGAGAGTAAAGATTTTATATCAATAATTTCATTTGGATTAGAGCAACAAATAGTAGGAGTTTCTGAGAAATTACAAATCCATAGATTAAGAATTTAAGATTTTAATAAAATAAAAATGATAAAAATGTTTGTATTGTTTTAAACGTAACTACGTTCTTTTGTATCTCGATCGTTCAGTCGATTTTTATCAAAAATTTTCAACGAGACGAAAACGATGAAAATCTTGATTATTTTATGTCGACGACGTTCTTTTTATACTTCTCTGGTTTCGTCGAATTACATTGAAAATTTTCAATCGGATGAAAACGACAAAAATCTTGATTATTCTATATCGTCGACGTTCTTTTTATATTTCACTCGTTTCATCGACTTATACTTTGAGATTTGCAATGAAATAAAACTGAAGAAACAATAAAGAAAAAAAAAAAAAAGAAAGAAAGAAAAAGAAGAGAGAAAGAAAATCGTTTTTAACGAAAATACGAATAAAAGGGAATATGACTACGTACCAATATGAAATTCCCTGGATACGCGTGAGCGTATATACTGTTAATAGATTGTACTCTCTCGATGAGCTCTGTAACTAATTGGAAAATCGATTTCTATGGTTGGATTAATCCATCGAACGGCTTTTACACTTGGAAAGTTCGGTTTAACTATAAGAGAGAATGAAACTCGATCGTTAAACGATTAAAAGCCGATTATACCTGTCAAAAGCAAATGTTCGACGAGTTGTGTCCGATATATCGAATCTGTTATTACATAGTCCTTTCTTTCGTCCGATTGAATTAATCAATTCTACAAAGGAACGTATTACAAATCATTTTAACAATATCTGTTTAAGATCTTGAAATTTAATCGAACATTTTTTTTTCTTTCGAAATAATCAAATGTCTTAAATGATTACTCGGTCTCTCTTTTTTTTTTTTTCATGATCGCTTCTATTTAGTATTTGTGTCTACTTTTTTTTTTATATTATGTAATGTTTCTTTTTTGTAATTTAAAAAATTTAGAAAAAAAAATCATCGAGAACAATAAAAAAAAAAAAAAAAGAAAATGGATATACCGTCGACTATTTAAAAAATATCGATATCTATTTTTTTAATAATTTTACGCATATCCATTTTTTTGTTGCATCATGATCGCTTTCTTCTTTTAATACTTACGATCTTACAAAACGAACTCAAATTATTGGATTGATTCATAAATAAGTATAAAGTTTAATATAACGAACTTTTTACTTATGGCATTAATTTATGAATCAAATCAATAATTTATGAAAAACATATACATATGTAAACTTATGTATTTTCATCGATCAGATGGCTTTAGATATTCTCAAAAAAATGTAAAAATACAGAATTCTTATTCGTTCTTCGTGAAATATTTATACAATGAACATTGAAAGCATCGAAGCACACTCGCTGTATGAATCTTTCATGAGTATACTTCTCCTCGTAAATTTTCAATTTTCCCTTTTTATCAACCTCGTCGCGACCTGTCGAAAATCTTATTTATTTATTTATATATTTTCTTTTTCTTCTTCTTTCTCGTGAATTTTTCTTTACCTTCGTGCCCTTAGTTTCGTGTATACTTGCGTATATAACACGTAAGTAAGTACATCGTCCCACAAGCAGCAATTTCTACTTCCTATATCCGTAGTATAGTCTTTGGTCGTTCTCTGTACGACACTATTTCGACGTCTTTATTAACTTCCTGTGTTTATTACAGTTTGTCGACGAAGACCAATTTCTCTCTTCTCATTCGAATATTTTGTCACGACGATCGGAGTTAACGTGTTCTAATTGATAATTTAGAAAATCGAAGAAGAAAAAAAAGCAAAATAGATATCGGTAAAAATATGCGGGAAGGTAAAAAAATTTTATTCGAAATTCAACGTTCGATTTCATCAAAAAATTTAATTAAAGAATTCAATTACGAGGAATTAATAGAAACAAACAAAAAGTTTTGCAGAAAATATTAAATTTAAAATTAAATTAGAAAATTGAAAGGGAGAAAAAATAAATTGGTCTGGAAATAAAAAAGATTTTATTTGGAATTCGACATTCGATTTCATAAAAAAAAAAAAAAAAATTAATTAAAAAAATCAAATTACGAACGATCAATAGAAATGAACAGAAATGTTGTTCGGGGAAAATTGAATTAATGATTCGTAATATTTTCATAAAAAGATAATATTAACGTTTTAATTTACACATACGTGTAGCTTAGAAAACTGAAGAAAAAAAAGATAGATCATTGAGAAAGTAAAATAATTTTATTCAACATTCAACGTTCGATTTCATCGAGAAAAATAAAAATATAGACGATTATACAATATAGTTTTATAAAAACGTTAACGTTCTAATAGTTCTGTATAGAAGTTTCAACTAACCAAGACTGATAATATAAAAAAGAGAGAGAATATTTAGCTATGTTTACCTACATCTATGTTTTCTCACTTTTTATGATCTCTAGTCGTAAAAGATAAATTTACATTCCGAAATAATTAAAAGTTATTCAAGCGTAACGCGTACTATTACATATCTAACGTGGCTTACAATAATTAAAAGAATACGCGTAACTGTTAATTCCTTTTTTTCTTTTTCTTTTTTTCTTTCTTTTTAAATTATTATCAACATAGTTAACATGACATAGTTTTCTCCGTTGATCGCTATTCGGAGAATTTCTAAGAAAGATAATCGATATTTCTACGAGATAAATTTCCTCGCGAGAGATCGACGTTGATCGACAAGATAATTATCGTTCTAAATTCGAAAGATATAGAATTAACCTTCAGAGAATATCACAGTTTGAAATTTCATCCGAAGACGATAAGAAATTTCCATGTAAAACTTATGAAGCTTCATTAATTTATCACGACGAACTATCGCAACGAATTAATTTTTTTTTTTTTTTTTTTTTTTTTTCTTTATAATCTTCATTTGACGATAATTCATGATAGAAAGAAAAAAGAAATTTTTTTTAATCGCACTTATTTTTCTTATTAATTCTTTTAATTTTTTGAAATAAAAAAAAAAATAAAATACATATATCGACATGTTGAAATTTCGTCTCGCGATAATATTAACACTACTGTTCGTTATAATAATTTTCAAAGATTAAATAAAAAAACATAAAGCTTCGTTTTCTTAGAAGAAGAAACAAATTAGAAAAAATGATTCAAGAGATCGATTACATTATAATAACAAAGAATGAAATTCGAGTTATGAAGAAAACAATCGCAATGATTACAACTTTTCTATTTTGCTGGAAAAGAAATTGCGTTTATTTATTTTTCTCTTTCTCTCTCCTCTTTTTTCCTGTTCTTTAATAATTCAAAGGAAACAACTTTTTCAATAGTGCAATCCTTGAAATTGATTTATTATCTATTCGGATACATGACGCGTTCGTATCAAATCCATGATCAAATTATCGGCTAAATTTGAGCCGATCTATTGAAATGAATCATTAATTTGTATTCTTCGAGCAGTCGTACTTGACAAAAAGAAAGAAAAATAAATAAATAAATAAATAAATAAATAAATAAATAAATAAATAAATGAACGAAGAAACGAACGAACGAACGGATAAATAAATAAATAAATAAGTAAATAAATAAGAAAAAAAGAAAGAAAATAAAGATAGAAAGGAAAAAGAAAAATAATCAGAAAATTAACACGAAAACTAGAACGTAATTTAGAGCTCCCGGTTTACCGTTTTACGTGTAAATTCTATCTCGTGTAATATATGTATACTTTCACGATAGCCACTAGAACTTCTTGCTCAACGATATTTAGACCTTCTTTTTCTTTTTCTCTCTTGGGAATTGCCAAGCCCTGACCTCTTGTTTATCCTAAGTGCGAGAAGAGATAGAAAATAAGGATATTTTCTCTAAGGCCATAACACTTTCCTGAAAGTAAACGTAGTCGTACATCGAATACAGGTTGATAATAAAAATAAATAAAGAAAGAAAAAGAGAAAGAAAGAAAGAAAGAAAGAAAGAAAGAAAGAAAGAAAGAAAGATAGAAAGAAAGAAGGAAAGAAATAAAGAAGGAAAAATGATTGCCCGATGATATATATACGTGTTCTCATTTTCCGAGTTATCCTACATTTTCTTTACCTGCCACTCCTATTTTCTATTATTACACATGACGCCTAGACGTCTCGAAGAAAACTATTCAAAGTTTTCCCATATCGATACGTTGACCGACATTCGAACTTCTTTCACGACTTACATAAACACACAATATACTATTTTCTTCTCGATACTATACATATACATATATATATATATATATATATATATATATATATATATATACATATACATATATTCTATATTTCTATTTCAGCAAATCTCAAAGGAACCTTTGGAAGAAAGAATATTTAACGTTTAAAGAACGAGATGGACGACGAGGCGTCTATTTTCTGGGCAGTTATCCTGATGATCAGTGGTATTGTGATGATGACGATATTACTCGCTTGCTATGCTTGTCTCTTTCGAGATTTGTGCTGTCGAACCGACGAGAGATCTAAAAGAAGACGGACGATTCGTCGAACTCCTTTACAAGAAGCTGACGAATCCAATAGACAAAAATTTGACGCAATACCTATGAACGATATTACTCAAGGTGATAGCATGCCTACGGAATCAGAAAAAGTTTAAAGACGGATAAAAACTTTAACGTTCTTTGTCATTCTCATTGTTAATTGTATACCGACGAGCCGATTTGTATCTTTGATCGCTTTAATAGAAAAGAAAAAGAAAAAGGAGAAGAAAAGGCAAAAATAAAAAATAAAAAAAAAAATAAAAATAAAAAAACAAAAATTAAGAAGAAAATGAAGAAAAAGAAAGAGCTAAGAGAAAACACATTTCGAGTTATCGAAGAAACATCAATTTTTACACCGTATTGTGTGGACTATAGTGTTTAAGAGTCTGTGAGGTATTAAATTTTATTCCAAGCTGCGATCTCGTAGATCTTTTTTCTTATGTATGTACATATTTAGATACACATCGATATACATATGTCGCGTCTCATCATACATATACGCGAGTATGTACACGACGAAGCATGTGGGTGGGTGTGTGTGTGTGTGTGTATATATATATTTGTGTGTGCACCTGTGTGTGTATGTGTGTGTTCGTTTAATAGAAAAATCTGATAAAAATATTCAACGCATCGTCTTTTACACGCGGCCGATGATAACAACGTTTTCATATTTTTCACGCCAAAAATCACAGAATGGCGCCAATTTCTTCTATGCCTATAATCGTATATAAAATAAATCTCTATGTATATTTTCGTCGTGCGATCATTATAAGCTACCCGTATATATATACACACAGACACATATACATATGTGTATATATGTATATATATTTTTTATCTTGTGTGTTTTTTTTCTGTTTTGTTTGTTTGTTTATTCTTTTTTTCTTTTTTTCTTTCTTTTTTTTTTT
>NC_057686.1:6663719-6673719 GCF_014466175.1 Vespula pensylvanica
TTTTTTGTTAATTTCTTGTACGACACTCATCTCCCATCCCCTCTGGTAACTTCATTGACGATCGGTCTAAGTATCCCTTTGAAAGATATAGATACACGTTGATAAAACAGGGATATTGTGCGATGGAGACAACTCCGACGATACATTCGACTAGCTGATTTGGTTGTTGAGTTGCTGTAAAACGGAAAGTACTACCTCGCGAAGAGTCTGAAAGTAATTTGTTCTCGTTAATGCGAACGAGTCCGATATATTTCTATCGTTTGTTTGCTTTTTCTTTGTTTCTTTTTCTTTTTGGCAACATGTCTGGATAAACAATAAGTTGGATGATTCACCTGAGGCTTGCAATGTTCCTCTAACCAACTAAACACGCAACCGGACAATTCTGCAAAATTCGCAACGGAGATGTTGTTGAAACTTTGAAATAAACGATCCATAATCGCCTGGAACTAAAAATAGAAAAAAGAAGTAGAGAAATAATTCTATCGTGTGGTAAGAAGCCATAAGAAAAACAATTTTGGGAACTAAAGTAAAAGAAGAAAAAAAGAAAGGATCTCTCTACCACTTGGAATTTCGTTTCATCCGATATACGCATTTCTGCATGACCAGGTTGCGTTTGGTGCGCTTTCACAATCTGTTCGTAATTGGCCTGCATAATACGTAGAGCGACAACTTCTTTTCTCAATGCGTTACGTTCGTCCTCTTGTTTCTTTTTTTGCTGCAACAAAAACTGTATATAATCTATAGATTTTTGAAGAACCGTAGCTTTGGACAGTTTGTAACCGGATGAATCGGTATGTTGACAAGTAGGCACTAAATTTTGAAGCGAATCGTATCCTTTTTTAATGGCATCTCTACGCTTTTGTTCAGCCTGAGTATGAGCTTCCCTACGTCGTTCTTTATAACTTATCGTTGAATTTTTATTATCACTGTCTTCGTCCTCTGAAATCAAATCAAACCCACCTATTCCTGTTAAATATTATCTTTAAGGGATAACGTCTAAATGTAATCTGTCTATCATTATTCACCTGTATTATGAGCAGACGAGGACGCAGTATTTACAGAGCCTGTACTACTACAACGAGAGAAAGTATACTTTTCCGTAGGACTAGATGGCTCTAATTTCATATCAGCATTTGGTCCAACAGCACCACTGCCTCCACGCATAGTTAAACTTTCTATTTCCATAATGCAGAAACACAAAATAAAATCTTTAAGGATGTAAAAATCATATAGATAATCAAAATGAAATATAACATTGTGTGAAAAATATTGCAATGAGAAGTCCGTTCTATTTCTACTGTACAAACAACAAAAGTGTCTCCCTCTCTGCCTATCTCTTATCAGAAACAATAAATAAAACTAATAAAAGTTCAAACAATGAAAGTAACAAAGACATGAAAAAGAATTGCTTTCTTACGTGTCTCGTATCCGTCCTTGTGCAAAGTGTTTGCCATAATTGCAGCCGTATTTCTTGTTACACTTAAAATCAATTGAAATGAAGATGAAAGATCAATATACACATGTGGTTATAGGTTATGATCGACAAGGTGATTCGAGAAAAAAAATGTGGAGACATCAGCTTGGTGCGATCGATTCGACGTGACGACTTATAAAGCGATAAAGAGACATTTACATAAAGGCCGTTACTTTTGAGTCGAATTTTTATAACGTTTTCAATGATCCTGATACGCGTATATCGCTATAACACCGATCCATATTACACTCCATCTTCGACTGAAATCAAACGAGAAACTATTGTCCTCCGCGATAATCAAGATTACCAATACGACACGTGTCTATCAACAACGATTAACAACGCTAACCTCACTTGATATTTATCAGCTGTAGTTTATATTATATTGATTATACATATGACGTATGATAACGATTAAATATCAATAATTTAAAAGTAAAAAGTAAATTAGATCATTAAAATTAAAACACAACAAGCTATTAATTAGTTCAATAAACGATAAAAAACGATGATTGTAATATCAGTAAAATTTCAGATTTTTTAGTCACATTCTACCTTATCGACAGAACCACTAGAAACGATTCGTAGCGTTCTTATTATTCTTGGAACTAGAATTAAATGCTGTCAAGAGAAATATAACATGGATATTAGATTTAAAATATGCTTTTAGTATGACTAATAGCAGTGCGATAACAACTAAATGCAGCCAATTAGCTCGACAGTACTTGCATTGTTCGCAATAATATTATACGCTTTATTAAAATGCAAGTAATATCGATTTCCAGGTCTCACCGCGTGGAGGTTGCTGCATACGGAGACCCTATTTTCAATAAAAATTATAATGAATTATCAAAAGACAGAAAGAGAAAGAGAAATCAATTCTAAGAGTTTAACGAATTTCTATAAGAAACAAGTTTACTCGACGACGTACTACATAATAGCGTGTCAATGGGCGTTGAGAACACTATTCGAGGTCGTACGTGTTTGTTTTGTTTATGTTCTTTCTTTGCGACCACTCGAAGCTACGATTAAAAATTCGATATGATGCTAATTTTAAACGCACTACCTACGTTTAAAATATACCTCATCAAGGTCGCCTTATGACTACGCATATGTACATTAGCATTATCATATTTCAATGGTAACATTATATCGTTGAAAGAAAGATCGTATGAAAGAAGGAGAGGGGAGAGAGAGAGAAAGAGAAAAAGTAATAATACATCGAAAGATGATAAGAGTTATTAAACAAATTAGATAAACGTAAAGATCGTTGATATGATTAGAAATAGAAAAGAAATAGAATATGCTCACCTCTTTGACGACGACGTAAGAACGAATGAAAAATCGTGAAATTATACGGGCTTCCCCTCCCACGAGTAGTTCGGCCATGATGCTTGTTTTGATAGCGCGCAAATAATAGTATCATGGCGGCTACGATTTCATTGGTTATCTGATTTGCCGCGGATAAACGCGTTATTTTTAACATCGTATCATCCAACTCGAGATTGATAAAACGTCGATTTCTCTTGTCAATAAGTCAATAATTATTTATAATTACTAAGTAATATCTTTTTCCTTTTCTCTCTCTTTTTTTTTTTTTTTTTTTTTTTTTTTTAATATCAATATAGAAAAGAAAATAATTCGAACGTGCTCCTTATCTCTTGTTTTTTACCTATATTTAAAACGACCAAAAGAGATTAAGCAAAAAAAAAAAGTTGATGTATGTTAAATTATGTTTATTATAAGGTGTATCTAATATATATTTACAATCGTTTTAATACAAGTAAAACCATTTAAGTTAATATATTCATATTTTTTTTCTCGGAGTACGGCGTTTCGGATCCGTAAAACGCTGTGGCAATTGTATTCCTAAATATTCGCTTTTTCGCATTGTGTAAACTGTAAATTACACGAATGTGTTTTATCGTGGGTATTTGCCCATATTGTGTACCATGAAAATATCGAGAACCATACTTATTAGTATCGTACAATGTACGAAGATACTTTATTTTATTTATTTCAATTTCTTTATGATTCTCTGACACTCTGGTGCATTGTATTCTTTTGTTGTTGTTGTTGTTGTTGTCGTCGTTTTATTATTATTATTATTATTATTATATTATTATTATTATTATTATTACTTTTATTTTTTATTTTTTAATGTTTTTTAAGAAAATTCGTGGTTCCATGCACGCACCGTCGATGCACATTGCTCGCTACTCCCTAAGAAAAAAAAATTCATCTATATCTCTAGATCGTGTATTCATCATTTATGCTTGATTGCATGCCTAACATAATAGATCCGTGTGTGTTTATGTGTAATACACAAAGTTAACGACTTTTTTTTTTTGTATCATTCGGGGACGGATTATGTCGGAAAGCCGAGGATCGCGAAAACGCAGTAAATTAAAAAAAAAAAAAAAAAAAAGAAAAGAAAAGAAAAAAAGAAAATAAAATAAAATAAAAAAAAAAACAAACAACAAAAAAAAACAAAAAACGAATAAAATACACATCGATTAACCAATAACTATTGGACAATAAATCGATCGGCGATTCGTTAGCTTTCAAAATTTAAATTTTAAAGATATCTAGAGCTTTTGTTATATCAGCGAAACAAAACTCTATAATGAATTGCCACCATAAGAAGTTTCGTTGGAATTTGATCTTTTTCCTTTTTTTCTTGCGTCTTCTATCTTCGCGCAAACGAATTTTTTTTTTTTTATTATGTTTCTTTTATTATTTTCTACTATGACTTAAGTACAGTCCCATTTATATATTACTAAATGGTACGATTATTATTAAAAGCATTTTCGAAAATTTCCGACATACACAGCGATTCGGCTACGACCGCCCCCGCAAAAAACTTTATGCGTGTTCTTTGTTGAGTGAAACTCACACATAGTTTTGTAGCCAGAAACGCCCCACGTGTATTTTATTTGAATAAAGGTCACTTTCCCGCAGTTTAATCGATAAAGCATCACATCATAAATTCTCCTCAAGTTTGAATTTAGAATCTTTCTCACTCACACGTTCCTATCTCTTTCTCTCTCTCTCTCACTCTCTCTCTTTTTCTCTCTCTCTCTCTTTCTTACTCTTTCATCCACGTTCACCCTCTCTTTCCCTCTCTTACTATATTTATAATATATATCACACATTCTTAATCATGCATATGGATTCTTTCATCAAGTATTTGCATCATCCTCTCTCTCTCTCTCTCTTTCTCTTCCTTTTATTCTCCTTTTTCCCTAATTCTTTTTTTTGACATCGATACAAAATTATATATATATATATGTATGTATGTTATGTATATATATATATATATATATATTTCGATAATTATTTCATAACTATTAATTATTATATCTTATTGTTCCATTAAAGTTTAAACTAAAATGCTCTGTAGTGGTATGAACATACAGACAAGTGTATATACATGCATCTATGCATATACATATCTATATATATATACATATATATGCATTGACTGTGCATAACAAACACTCACACACACATGCATACATACATGCACACATGCATACATCATACATACATACATACATACATACATACATACATACATACATACATACATACATACATACATGCATACATACATACATCCACACACGTACATATGTATATATATATATACATATATTCATAATGAAGTATTATTTACTTATTATCCTTATGTTTTTTTTTTTTATTTTGTTTATCTTTATTACTAGAATCATGAATAAACTCACAATATGTCTAACTACACTTCTTTGAGATTAATTGGATGATCGGTGCAAATAAGACAATTAACATGTTTCCTACGAAGTCCTCTCTATCATCGAGCATCGCACAGGGTAAAGCGTCAGACTTTGAAAACCGATTTCCCATATACTCAATTGTTAATAAATGACAATTTGAATTTACGCGTCTTTCCCCGACACTATATATGTATAATTGTCGTTATATATGTAATCCTTCTTTTTGCTGTTGTTGTTGTTGTTGTTGTTGTTGTTGTTAGTTAGTTAATTTTTTTCCTATAGATAAGCTTTTACGCTTTCAATAACAACATTATTGTTTTGAGATTACTGAAAATTTTTGCGTTCATAAATTTGCAACGGTAACTTCTCGATGCCCAATCATTTTCTTTTGTTGTATTGTTATTAATTGTTTTTTTCCCTCTTTTCCTTCTATAAATAATTGTTCCTATAAATAATTACCTAGCTCTATTAATATTGCAATACCACGCCGTCTCTTTGCGGACTTTTAACACACCGCACCACCATTTGTGCGACGGCGTTCTTATTTCCCTCTCTCTCTCTCTCTCTCTCTCTCTCTCTCTCTCTCTGTCGTGAGAAAATAATATATATATATATATGTGTGTGTGTGTATATATATATGTATATGTGTATATATATATATATGTGACACATATTTTTTTTCAAATTATCTATTTCAATTATCTCGTTCAATTATCGCTCATATTTCGTCGAACGTCCCATATTTCTTTCCAAACTTTCCTTTTCTCTTATCCTCTCTCGTTTCTCTTTTTCACTTCTCTTAAGGCTCAGATGAAAAAAAAAAAAAAAAAAAGGAAGTTCGTTTAGATTGAAACGATTTTTATTATTTTTTCTTTCCCCCTTTCTTTTGATTATTATCCTGATATATTCACTTCTAATTTGAAAGTATTCATATACACGAGTTCATGTACGGAAGTCCAACGATGAAGTGATGTGAAGGCGGGGGAAATAATAATTTAAAAAAAAAAAAAAAAAAAAAAAAGGCAGGAAATGAAAATAAATATAGAAAGACGATAAAGTAGGGACTATTGATTAACCGAATAAATTATTTCGATAAGTAAGTAATCCCGTGCTATATATATATATATATTTCTAGTTTGTTATATCTTCGACCACACCTGCTTCGACCGAACGTTTCTTTCTATGCGAAACGAAACATTTATTAATTTTTTTTCTTTTGTTTTGTTTCTCGCTTATTTTTTTTTTTGTTTCAAGCTCGACGGCACGTATGAACAGAGAATAAAAAATTAAAAAAAAAAAAAAAAAAAAAAAACGCGTTACGAAATATCTTGATATCTTTTACGAACGCATTCACGCATCTCGTGTATTTTATATATATATATATATATATATATATATATATTTATATATATATATATGTATGTATGTATGTACGTATGGTACTTCTTTCCCAAGCCATATTCTCGAAAAATTTTTCTTTTCCGATAATGATTCTATATTTTCTTTTTTGTTTGTTTGTTTATTATCCTTTTCTTACTTTTTCTTTCCTTTTTTTTTTGTTTTTGCATTTCTTCAATCCTTTCCTCCCAATGTTTTTCTTACTTCATATAAAAATCTCTACAAAATTCGATGACATTCCATTTTCGCCAAAAAAAAAAAAAAAAAAAAAAAAAAAAAAAAAAAAAAAAAAAAAAAAAAAAGAGATTATGCATCTATTGTATATTGTTATCCACTGGCGATATCTCGATAGCCATGCACAACGTGAAATTTCTATTCCCGTTAAAATTACAACTATAAGAGTTTTTCAACGATCAATTTTATACAAGCATTTTTCCTTCTTTTCTTTTTCTCTTTTTCTTTCTTTCTTTCTTTCTTTCATTTTATACAATTTTAATACCAAACATCATCCCATCACGCCAGTTAGAATATATTCTTAAACGACGATTTTCATGAAAAATATTGGGATGAAATGTTTAGTTTATGGACTACGGAAAAGTTATTATTATTATTATTATTAATATTATTATTATTATTATTATTATTATTATTATTATTATTATTATTATTATTATTATTATATCACGTTAAAAACAAGATACGAATTCGGTACTCGTTCGTTACTTGTCCAAGGAGAACAGAAGGTAAATTTCGTTTGTTGATATTCTCTCGAAATTCTATCTCGACATTTCTAACAGACAATTTCATGTTGTTTTTAAATGACGTGGAGCGATGTTTAAAAAAAAAAAAAGTGGGAAAAAAAGAAAAAAAAGAAAAAAGAAAAAAGAAAAAAGAGAAAAAATAGAAATGAAATTCTTTGGGTCGACAAACAAGATGTCAAATGCCTTCCGTAAACCTCGGATATACCATGGCGATTATGATATTAATAGAGAATACTCTAAGAAGTCTTCGAAAGAAGGTTGGAAAGATAGACGCGTTGCGTTACGAGAAAATGTTGGAAAAAAATGTACTATCGTTTAGAATATATGCAGATACCATTGTGATCAATCATCATCGTAAGAGAGTATGTTCGTTCTTTTAAATATAAATAAACTTTAAGCTAGCTGCATCGATCACCGCCGTGCGTCCGTAGAATGGAAAAAATAACAACTAATCGAATAATATATTAATTTCCAAAACGGGGGGTTCGTTGCATGCGAAGCACGTTGTAGGACGATCGGGAAAGAATTTTGTACTTTTCTAAGATCATCCACCACCTGCTGTTTGTCTTCGTAACAGAACGTGCCATTTTCTAATGTGATTTTTCGTAATGCAGAGAATAAAGAAAAATAAGAAGAATGAAATACCTTCTCTTGGAAAAACCGATCAGAGATATAAGAATAGATATTTGTACCATGATCAGAATCAATTTACAGCTTTGAGCGTTTAGCTTGACGAGACTTGGCAGTACGACGTGGTTTTTTCGTAGCGTCGCTCGGTGTTTCGTCCACGCTAGATTTCCGTTTTAAGGAATCCGTTGGTATAGGTGTTTTAGGAGGTGCCATCTCAGCAGGTTCCGAAGGAGCTGCTGGCGATGGTGATTGCGTCACGGTTGCTTGTGGAACAACTTCCGTGGGACTATGTGCATCCGCTATAGGGATAAAATCCAATCCTTCTCCAAATACCTCTGGCATTACTCCTTGATTAACTAAAGCCTGTAGATCTTCCGTAGGTACTGGCATAGATTGACCACAACCAACGCAAACAGGTATCGCAGGGGACTTAGACCGCCAATATTGAAGTTCCGTCTTACATTTATTTAATTCCTGTAAAATTTTTTAAATCGACATTTCAATCAATTCTTTATATTATTCAACTTAAATCTGTTTACTTTTTATATTAATCGTTGTATCAAATTCGACGAGAATATTACAATTTACACGGATCTATTCTCTCTCTCTCTCTTTCTCTCTGTGTCTCTCTCTCCCTCCCTCTCTCTCTCTCTCTCTCTCTCTCTCTCTCTCTCTCTCTCTCTCTCTCTCTCTCTCTCTCTCTCTCTCTCTCTCTCTCTCTCTCTCTCATATACTAAGTATACCTGGGTAAATACCTGTAGTAGTGTGCTAAACTTGCGAGATGTCTCTTCATTCTTTTTGTCATTGTCGTCGAGACGCGTAGCATACTCTACAATTTGTTTCTGTTGCTCGGCTATTTTCGCTTTACAACTCCTTAAATCCCTACGCATCAACGTCAATTGACTGTTATATCTCTTCATTCCTTGTTTTATTTTACGAATCCGTTTCCGTAATACCATGTTTGATTGTGGAGGTGAAACATTCGTTTCTAAGAGAGCAGGATCTTCGGAGGAATGTGGAGGAGAACCTTCCTCTCCACTACCACTCCCCGCTTTACTGCTTCCAACACTTAGGGGCGCAGAATCCAGGCACATAAATGGTTTACTAACATTACTAGCTGCTGCAATTCACAGTACATGTATTACGTTATTGAGTTACATGCAATATCAAATTAATATCTTAATAAGTATACTTATTTACTCACAAGGAAATGTCCCTGCTAAATCCAGAAAATCAGCTCCAAAATAAGGAATTTCTGGTAACATTGGCTCAATTCGTTCTTTAAAATATTCCATAGCCATAGTACTCAAATCAAATAATTCATCTGTGACTTTGTAAGGTCGTGCTAATTTTGGAGTAATCTTTATATAATGTAATATACGAAAAACTTCATCCAATATCTGTAAACATCGAATGAAAATATTAACGCATAAGTGTCTATCCTTCCAGGAATAAAAATTGTATTCGATTTACCTCTCCAGGAAAAAAGCAACAATGTTTTCTCTCTATATGTTTACCGAAACACATTTGAAGTAAAGTAAGTCGCATATGTAAAGTTTCTATAATATCCGATTCGCATGCTAATGGATGATTACGACGCGCGGATTCACGTCTAGGCATTTGAGATTTGATCGCTTGAAAGCGACTCAACATTTGTGCTTGCAGTTTTTGAAATGCCGAATTGAGAATGTTTCCACAGACACGATCCATTTGATGAGAAACCTGTAAAACAACAAACGAATGAATAATCTTGACGAGCAGTAACGAATGTAGTAGCTTAAAAAAATTCTATCAAATAAAATTTCTAAGAAACTCTTCTATAATACTCACTGGACGTAAATGTGCTACCGTGTTATAATTCAAATAACTAAAGATCTTCTCAATGATTTCAACCGGCAAATCAAAAAGGCTTAAGTTGCATATCGAAGGAGGAGAAACTGAAGAAGACGTGCTGGAAGGTCCTGCTGAGGACGAAGCCTGAT
>NC_057686.1:6678719-6697950 GCF_014466175.1 Vespula pensylvanica
CATTTAGTTTTATGAAATATGAATCCATGATCGATGAAGTCTCATATTTCTATATATTAATGTATATAACCTTTATTATTGATTTTATTCTAGCCAGAAATTATGTATAAACATATATATATATATATATATAGCCATAGTCATACATATATATGAATATACATATGTATATACTTATTTTATATACACACACACATACACACACACTCGAAACGGAGAAGAATTTTGAATTTAATTATTAAATCTTGTGAATATTATTAGATAATAATCTTCATAGTTTTTACACAATCACGAATATATAATATACATTAGAGAAATTTCAAGCTAAAGGACATTGGTTTGTAAATACTGACACTCGAATATATACACATCAATGTCATAGTTTTATTCGTAGTATATTCTCACGTGTACGTTCAACGTGTGTATTCGTAATGATTTACGTGATTCCGTGCAAATTAATTAACATTGTAATTACTATCACGTTCTAAAATCTAAATATTCAATGCACACATGTGAAATAAAAAAGAATCTGATCCCCACCTTGAAAAAAAAAAAGAAGAAAAAGAAATGAGATAACTAGTTTACCTCGATATTTGTCCTCTTATTTTGTCTTTTTCAAAATATACATCTATCTATTTATAATTACAATATATATATACACACAACCACACACACACACACATACACACACGTATAAATATACGACTTACTTTTTATCTATTAAGAATCGATTACGTGATATTACGAGCGGGACATTTAAAACTATTGTCGTAAGACGTACGACTAAAATAAACTAAAATTTGTCTTTTCTCTATCTTTATTTTTGTCTTTATTTTTCTCTATCTTTATAATTTGTCTTTTGTCTATCACTAAGAAGAGTGCAATGATCTCTCTCTTTCTTCTTCCCTTACGATCTCACGAATAAAATCGTCGGTGTCCTTGAAAGAAAAGAAGAAGAAAAAAGAAAGAAAGAAAGAAAAAAAAAAAAAAAGAAAAAAAAACGAGGGACAGAAGACTAAAACCAGTTCTAAACTCTCATGGAATATTTGCCTTCGAACCTTCGGGGCCGGAAGCAAGTAGTAAATAAGAATGAGTAGTTCAGCGACGTTATTATCGACGTAAGAAGACGATAAAATGCTAAGTAAACGTTTAAAAATGATAATACTAGTTTGTCAGTCCTCGAAGAGGAGGAGTATGACCTCGAGAAAAAGGCAAGGGCCTCCTTCGTTCGAAAATTGTCTGTTACGATTTCATCGAGTTGATTGTCTGGTATCTTCTTCGTCCTCGTCTTCGTTTTCGTCCTCGTCCTCGTACTCGTCGACATCGTCGAAGTCCTCGTTGTCGTCGTCATCGTCGTTGTCGTCGAACGACTTCTTTCAGTCGCGCCACAACGCGAACTAGAAGTGGTAGAACTCTTATTTAACATGGTCGACGAGCCGGCCAGTGCTCAGTCGACCGCCGAGAGTATATTAGACTTATTCGCATTCTCTCTCTCTTTCTCTTTCTCTCGATATCCCTCATCGTCGATATCTTTTCAAGCTTCAAGGAGAAAGTAGTCAAAGAGAGAAGGTTACTCAGTGATCAACAAAATAAATCAATTCGATGGTGTGTCAATTAAAAAGATTTTCTTCCGAAGCAGCATGATGATCGTCTGGACGATATCTCTTGGACTTCTTCTTTTGATCAGTGAGTAGTCAATTAATCCCTTGATATCTTTTTTCTTTCATTCGTATTGATTCCTTTTTATCTTCCCGTTTATTGAAAAGAGTGAATAAATAAATAAATAAATTGAAAAGACGAATCGAGACGTTCAAGATCTTTTTCTTTGTCTATAACGATAATGAAAAATCTACAAGGGGAAATAGAAAGAAAGGGTGATATATTAATAGTGCGTTCTTCTTTTGTCGAATATATTGGTTTGTTACATACATACATATATATATATATGTATAATATAGGATAATAATAAATAAGTATTCGATCTAATTATACAATGATCAGTGATCTCGTGCCAATCTTCTCGATAAATTTTCTTTAAATGTCTTCTTCAGTCTTATTCATCTTCGTGGCATTCGAATAACGAAGCTTCTCTTTCGTTTTGATTCTCGCATAAAATAATTTTTATATTTTCTTTTCGATCGAAGATTGATCCAGAAAATATTGAAATCTTAATTAGTCTTAAACACCGCTCATTACGATATCATTACCAGTCGTATAAATAAGTAATATTACAAACGTATCTGCGTACGAGCATTTAATGGCCAATAAACTTTTACTTAGCATCGATGATCCTTAAAAGATACATCCGAGTTTATTAGTACCTTCGATTTTGATTCGTCAATACGAATAAATTGTTTAATTGATCGTTCGACGCCTACATACTGATTAATTGCCACACGACGCTTTTATTTGGTATTAGAAGCTTGCGTCATATCCTTATCACCTATCTTATATTTCGTGATCTTTAGTGACGTTTATTTTATTACACCACATTTTTTCTTTTTTTGGCACACGTCCGTTAAAGTTGCCCTTTAAAATTAATAATGACTGAAGTGGAGATCTAAAGTATTACATTTTAATCTTCTTCGATGTCACTCAATACAAAATATCAAGAATCGTTGGAATATTATACATTATATATTAGATTATTATATTATACATCAGAACTGTTCTTTAAAATTAATAAAAATTGAAGCGAAGTTTTAAACTATTCAATGTGAAATTTGCTTTCGAAACTTCGATATAACTTAATATAAATAAATAATTATCAAGATCTGTTCGTGTTAGTTATATGTTATATATTACATTGTTATATTATACATTAGAATTTCTATTTCAAATTGATAACAATAAAACTGAACTTTTAAAATATTAAATTTGACTTTTCTTTCATATGACTTAAGAAATAATTTTACAAAGAACTATTCGTTATGCTACTATACATATTATATTATTCTTTAAAATTACTAACAATAGAAATTTCAGTTTACGAAGTGTTAAATTTATGCTTCCTTTGGCACAACTTAATACAAAGAAATAATTACCAAGAACCGTTGCTCGTTCTAATACGTGAATGTATTCGTATAGTATGCGAAGGAACGTTAATTTCAACGTTGTAGATAGTACGAAAATATATGTCCATATGTCGGACAGAAACGTGTAAATGAAAATTAGAATACCGACGACGATTCTACAAGTAAATCTACAAAACCAAGAATCGTGTCTATTCTTTGCAAAAAAAAAAAAAAAAAACTCGAGGATTATTTATATCGATCGAACAAACAATCGAATTCAACCGAACTTTTCATAGTATCGACAATATGACGAAGAACATTTTTTTAGTCCATGAATGACTCATTCGTATGACAGCAATTATGAATAATAAGGGATTATGATAGTTTAGTATATAACAAAAAAACCATGACAAATTTTCATAGATAACAAAACGTCACTTGCATGAATATGATAATATAATAATTTCTATTTTGATAATAAAAAAGAGGACAAAGTAAATTTACGTGAGATATATCGATTCGTATTTAATTTCTAATATAATTCAATGATAAATGAAAAAAAAAAAAAAAAAAAGAAAAATATTCACCGACTAAAAATATAATTTCGTATTCCGTTTCGTTTTTTTTTTTTTTTTTTTTTTCTAAAATTACTCTTGTAACAGAAAAAATTGAATTTGAAAAAGAGATTAAATAAACGCACATTAGACGAATTATATTTATATAATAATTATTAATATTATATAATTAGAATTATATAATAATACGAGATCGTATAAAGAAATATAAAATCAAATAAACAAAATAAAATTAAAAGAAGAAAAATATATATAATAAAACAAGAATTTCGACGATTAAAAATGTACTTTCGTTCTTTTCTCTCTCTCTCTCTCTCTCTCTTTCTCTCTCTTTGAAATTACACTTGAAATCGAAAATAAAAAGGGTGCTTCCTTTTGCAAAACTCTGTTATCGGACACTGCACGTCCTGTATCTCGTTTCTAATCGGACTAAATATGTGAAATCGGAGTCTTTTTGACGATATTAAATGTTTCTAACTGACATGTATATGATGCGTCATCGCAAAAAGAAATAATCTTGTGCGGTGGATAATCAACGACATTTTTTTTTTTAACAGATTATTCAATGAGAGAGCAAACGTCGAGTCACATGTTGATAAAATATAATCAATTCGATAAAAGTACTATCGGAAAGAAAAAAAAAAAAAAAAGAAGAAGGAAAAGAAAAAAGAAAAAGAAAAAAAAAAAAAGAATGAAAGAAAATACACTTAATAGAATCCACACCTTTCCTGCCATCAAAATTAGTATAAATTAACTTTCAAGGAGAATTCGAAAACCATCGTTGTAAGGTGCAACGAAAGAAAGGAATGACTCGTTGCACTTTCTACGACGTGTTCGGAATATAAAATACAATATATGTATACATACGTATATATGTATGTATGTACGTACGTTATGGACGTAAATATGTACGTATATGTAGATGTCGAAAGTTATATCGTTAGTATGATGAGATCTTAACGATCACGATGTTCGATCTATAGCTTCATTATCACTCAAATTACGTGGAATATAGAAATGACATCGTTTCTGCAATTCGTGTACTTATTCTCGCATAATCTTCTCTTGTTACGTAATTACTATATATATATATATATATATATATATATACATATATATATTTCGAAATACATTCTCTCTCTCTCTCTCTCTCTCATCTTATACACATTCATGCATATATAGAATTTCTACGAAGAAAAAATTTCTTCTGTTCTCGAGAAAATGATTCAAACAAATGGCACGATCCCACCGCAAAATTTTGAACTTTGTATCTTATTGTCTCATGCAAAATTATACGCGTGTGGCTTATTTTTATGATTAATAAACAAAGAAAAAATGAAAAAAGAAGGAAAGGAAAAAAAGACAAGAAAACGAAAAAAGAAAGCAAACACAAAGTTTGTTCGCAACAATGCTTCTCGCGTGTTAATATGCAATACGTGACCGTGATTCGTCCATTTTTCAGATGTCACGAACATGAAGAATGGAGAATGGAGAATATATCTCAGGGTCTTTTCATATCGATCTGTTAAAAATTTTATCATTTATTAACGATCGACCCCATCGGAGCTATTACAATACCATTTACTATATTAAATTATAATCGAAGGTCATTGATTAATAATCAAAGGATAATGCACTTATGTGTTTTCTTTTTTTAAGTTTTTCTTTCTTTTCTTTTCTTTTTTTTTTTTTTTTATGTAATGAAAGGATATCCGTAGTATATCCTTGGCATACTAAATATGAGACGAACGAAGGATTTCTGATAATCTAAAAATCAAAATTGCAAGTAACGTAAACGTATAAACGACGATTACGTGACTAAAATTTCTTTTAAACTTTGAAATCTTATTTATAAAACCGCTTTAGACGATTTTAATGAATAGAATTGTATTTTATCTTGTTAATTCTACTAAGAAGTATTCTTGTCGGTTCTTTCAAAGTTACTGTAATCATCATCTCATAAATCGAATCTTTCCTTGCACGTGTCAAGCACATGTATAAGAAACCCCGAAAGCCTGTAATACAACGATATCGTTTGCCTTTGAAAGATATCTATAGACGTAGAAAAATTACTGTAGATTAATTAGATACGTTAATAAATGATCTTCTCATTGTTTCCTTAATCGTCGAGAATTTTCTTTCAAGGCTTTTCCACGCAAAACAGAAAATTTCCATCATTATTATATTTCATCTGTGAACATAATTCGTCGTTTATATCAAATTCAAATGGCAGAGATAGAAGTACAAAGTTGAGAAAAACAAATTGTAATTATTCGATTATTATCTTATTATTACTATCGTTATAATATTTTTCGTATCAACGTTATTCGTCGTTTCGTATGAAATTCGAATGTTCGCGACAGAGATAGAGATAGAAATTGACAGAATTTAAATTTCAAAGATTATTCGACTGTTATAAATACTATACGTAAACGTGTATACACACACAAACACGCACACACACACACGTTATAATTTTTGTACAATCTGTATGATCAGATAAAAATTATCGATAAAATCATCGATAATATCCTACTCGTGATAAGTTTTCACCGTGGATAAGTAAGCATCGAACTACTTGCCTCGTTTGCACGCTTCACCGATCGTGAGAATACAATGACCCAGAGTGATTCATATTTTTTGTTGTATGTACACAACTCTTTCGAAGCAAACCTTGAGCCTTATACAAAAGCAAACAAAAATATGTTGCTCTCGATCGATTATTTCTTAAGTTTTTTCTTTCTCGTTAAATATATTGACTTTCTTTTTATCTTATATGTATAATATGGCGAAAGGCTGTGCCCCCTCTGTTACTAGGTGTTTCTAACGAATCATCGTTCTCTAACGAAAACATTCGTTTCACTTTCAGAATTCTCTGATGGATCTCAAGACTTCAGTTACGATGGAAATCATGGTATGTACTTATATCTGTGTATATATGTATATATACACACATTCTCTTCATTTCTCTTTTCTTTATTTTCTTTTCTCTTGAAAATATTGAATTATTGAATACCTGGGATAACCGGAAAACTTTTAATACCTAGAATTCGTTCGTTCTTTTTTTTTTTTCTTCTTCTTTAGGTCCGTCGCACTGGCCCATCGATTATCAGTCCTGTGTTGGGAAACATCAATCACCCATTAACATAGAGGAACACAATGTAAAAAACATCAACCTACCTCCATTACGTTTTGAAAAATTGGACCTCCCACGTTCCTCCTTCATAACGAATAACGGACATACAGGTGAGATTTTTTTTTCTTTCTTAAATCTATTTAAAGTTATAGGTCATATGTAGATATCTCGTTTATACCAGAGAAGAATATCAAGTAAATATAATACGAAACTAACGCAAACCAAAGAAGTACGTTTAAGAATAAGAAAAGAAATAGAAGGAAAAAGTTTAATGATAGATCGTCGAGAAAAAGAATAATAATAATAATAATAATAATAATAATAATAATAATAATAATAATAATAATAATAACAACAACAAATATTTTGCGATAAGATTAACGTTCTCTAATTAAAACATATTCCAAGCTACTTACATTTACAAAGGAAGTAATATAAAAAGATTATATGCACATGATATGTTACATAGGAAAACGTTAATCTAGAAAATAATTCAATACTTAATTCTCTCTTATTGTTCTTTAACTTTGTTAAAGAGATTTCATTTTTCCATGAGAAACGATATTCTTAGAAAATGATTGTGTTTCCTTTCATTCGATATGAATATTTGAAATCGCGGAAATTCCTATTTTTAATCTAAAAAAAAAAAAAAAAAAAAAAGAAAAAAAAAAACGTGAAAGAAGATCCGTTTGCGTAATAAAATAATCTGATCTTACTGAATCAGTGATGATCAAGACAAACGAGTCAGAAGCAGCTGTCGTTTCCGGTGGACCTCTTCGTGATAATTACATTTTCGAACAACTTCACTTTCATTGGGGTGAGAATGATTCTGAAGGGTCCGAAGATTACATCAATAATCATTCGTTCGCTATGGAACTCCATGCTGTCTTCTATAAACAGAGTTATAAGTCGATGACCGAAGCGGTCAACCATCCGGATGGACTTGCCGTCTTTGCATATTTCTACGAGGTAAGAATGCTTTGCATTTTAATGAAGTTATATTCCATCTTCCAGTTATATTCCTATCATAATACTTAAAATTTTAAACAGGCAGCCGATAAAGAGAATCCAACATACAAGCCTATAGTTGAAGTATTACCCAAAGTAGAAACAGTTGGTAGCAAGCATGAACTAAAGGAGCCATTATTATTGGAACATTTATTAATACCAAATATGTCAACCATGCAAAATTATTTTACGTATAATGGCTCTTTGACAACTCCACCTTGTTCAGAAGTCGTTACGTGGGTCGATTTTAAAAATCCTCAATTATTATCGCATGATCAGGTATATCGAATTCTTTTCATAGTTATTATTGGTTCTCTTTTCTTTCTTTCTTCTTTTTTTTTTTTTTTTTTTTCTTTACTTATTCTTATACTCTTGAAGGATTATATACTCTTAACGGTACAAGGGTATTAAATAGTATAAAAATGAGATTTAAATTTCAGTTGGCTGCGTTTCGTAATCTTCGCACATCCGATGGTAACAAACTAACGCATAATTTCCGACCGGTACAACCTTTATCCGATCGACTGGTTTATCATAATGTTTTTAATATAGACAACGATGTACCACTAGAAAATAATTTAAACAACAATGAAGATGCAGGAGATAAATACAACGGTGGACTTTCGATACGTAGCAGCGCTACTATGTCGATTCTCTTTGTTGTTTCAACAGTTTTAGTAACTATCTAAAGATAAACAAATATGTATGTCTAGTCAAGCGTGTAATAATCGCACTTCTTCGGTTTTACAGAGAAGATTATTTTATAGAATTACAATTATATAAATTATTTTATTCGGATGATTATCTCGTTGTCATTAAAATGCAATGTGTGATTTTTGATATTTGTTCTAATAACTCTGACGGTATATATATATATATTTTTTTTTTTATAACTTGAACGTTTATCTATGCAATCAATTGTGCACGCGATATGTATGCTTTTATGTTTTCATCATTTTTATACACAGCATCCATATTTTGCGGCAATTACATTTATAAAATAAAATAAAATTGCTTCTTTTTAATTGATGGTATTACATATTCTCATGATTTAAATACAACGATAATGCTGTAAATGTGTAAGTATTTATGTAATAAATTCTTATACCGTAAGTTCATCTTAAAACGACTTATTTTTTTATATCTCTACACGTATTTGTCGCATCCTAATTTTTTATACATCTTACAATTAACAAATATCTAATATAATAGTAATAATAAAGTTAATCATAATGAAGAAATTATATAGTCCATTATTTACTCTTGTATAAAAATTGTATAGGCATAGCAAACACATTAACGGTTTATCATTTACTTATTCATGGAATAATTTCTTTAAAAAGAAAAATACTATAATATAAAAAGAAAATAACTAACATATATTACTGTCAAGTTCTATCATTTGTTTCCTCTTTTCCTATCATATTTACCATCGTAGCTAAATTGTGTTGGTCTTGTTTAAGACGTTCTCTGATTAATTCAGCAATTGCCTTTTGAGTTCTTCTTTCTAATTTTTCCAATTTCTTAGAAACATCTCTCTTTAAATCCCAATCTGGCTTCCGTGGAGCCAAATTACTTATATCCTGTCGAACGATGTAATGTAACGGTTATATAACGTTAAATGTAACTGAAGATAATCAACTGGAAGTATATATTATTTTATTTTATATAACGCTATAACATATATACGGTTTATTTTTAGAAAGAAAGCAATCAATGTTAAACGAATAATAACAAATGTATAGTAATGAAAAACTTACAAGTTCTTCGATAACCACTTTACTTTTTGCAGCACTCAACTGATCTTGAACTTCGGATTCAACATCGCCTGGTTTTGCATCTTCTAACACCTTTTCCTTAAGACTTTCATCTTGTGGCTTATAACTACGAAATTTTGGCCTGCGAGCCAAAAACTAAGGTTAAGTTGTCAAAAGTTACAATAGTTGAGGTTAAGTTACAACGAAATATAACGAAAGTAACTAAAATACTTAATAACTCACATTGGTAATTTGCTGGGAGAATCTGCATTGATATCCTTGGCTTCTTCATTTTTTTTTTTAAGTGCTTGCAAACGTTCTTTACGTTTTAAAGCTTCTTCCACTAATGAACCTACTTTATCTTCGCTCATGGTTAATGCTTCGATCTTAAACTGTTACTTTCAACGCTTATTATCGATTTGATCGAAAGATGGCGCGCACTATCGATTTGAATTTCAAAAATTGCGGGAAAGCCATTTGAATTGATTATCTATTCATTTGACTACAATTTCATTTTTATAATAATTATTACTAACTATATATATATATATATATATATATATATATAAAATTTCTTTGTAATCAATGAAAATATAGCACAATATTAAACACGAAGATTTATATATACGTAGATACTTTTGTGAAACGAATTAGTTTATTAACACTTTTACATTAACTCGTACAAATTGGCGTCAGATAAATTATAAGCGATAATCGTCGATTATATCTATTTTATTATTATTATTATTATTATTATTATTATTATTATTATTATTATTATTATTATTATTTTTATTTTTATTATTATTTTTATTATTATTACTACAACATTAATATCATTACTATTATTATCTATAAGATATTAACTAATGCGATTATACGCGAGTTTTAAGAAGAATCAAACAAATTTCATTTCGGACACAAACAATAATGAAAAACAATTTCTTTCTTTTTTTAATAATTAATAAAAATCGTAGATTCCATTCGAAAGAAAGATTATCTTTCGAAAAGATATAATCTGAGGATGATTCTTCAATGAGAATTCGCCGATTAGCTCGCAGAGAGAAATCACGAATCTATGCCATACGTTTGTGAAATTGAGGACATGCACGTACACACACACATACACAAACACACTCGTTCTTGGTTGCGAATGCGAGTGTGCGCTAAAGTATATCTTCTCTCTTCGTACTTGTACTCTTCCTTGCCGGTATTGTGCGACGTATATCGTCGTCGGGGAAAGTTTATTTACAGTTGGAGAAGCGATTTTCAATATCGAACGCGACACGATGCACGACTTCGTGTGGGACCTTTTAATCTTTGAAAAAAAAAAAAAAAAAAAATAAGAAAAAGAAGAAGAAGAAGAAGAAGAACACGTGTTCTTTCTTACGTGTATCGATGTCTACTACTTCGAACTAAAATATATAAGAACTTGTCTAGTTTAGTCGAGCCTAGAGAATACACTTTGTTTATCGATTTAAACAAAACTTTGATAAATACGATCAAATAAACGTTTCACTCGAATTATATTCTTACGTATCCTTTTCGTTCGTTTTCTGTTTCTTCGTTTGTTTGTTTACCATTGAGAAAAAAGAAAGAGAGAATAGATGAAATAAAGTAAAACAAAATAGAACAAGAATTAGACGTGTATAGAAAAAGAACAAGTTACGTATGTACAAAATCTGCAATGTAGAATAAAATACAGCATAACACATGTTTTGCATAATTCGTTACTACTCTTCTTTCGATGTACGCAGTCGTAATTAATTAATATAATTATGTTCGTTAAGAAATAAGTTCCTTGTGAAAAGTAACGAACAACCTGAGCTGACGGAAGATCGTTTCTTGCCTCACTTATATTGTAGTAGATCGTTGTTGTTATTGAAGTATATATATACATACATATATATATATATATATATATATATATATATATATGCACGGAGGAATGTGTAGTGAAGAAAAAAAGAAATAAATGGAGTTAATATATAGTGACAGAGAGCTCGACATTCTCATACTTAATATCGTCTTGTAGTAATTTACATGACTCGTCTGGATCTTTCTTCATTATTATCTCGTTTTTCACGCATTTGCGGGTACTTTGGCGAGGAATCCGGCATTAGCACGGTTACTTGTGGTAAAATGAAGATTCTTATTGGGTATGGCACCCACGTTTAATGCTAGAACTTTAGAAACGATATTTAAATCTTCTTGACCACCGGAGCCTTCAGCATTACCTATTTCACCAGCGATACCTGATTGATAAAGAAGATGTTGAATTTGTTTCGCTGGTGTTTGCGGTGGTCTCGTTTGTCTATACTGAACGTAAGGATTATAAACGAAATTAATTGGATTTCTTTGTGGAACACCGAAAGTAAAGGTGTTTCTAGTTGCTGAAGGTTTCTCGTTAAAGCCAAAGTTGCCAATAGAGTTGAAAGCTTCTTGCCTGTTAAACCTCGTTGATGCTGCTACGGGTGGTTGGAAATCTGTTACGGGTCCAAAACTTTGATGTAATCTCTGCTGTTGTTGTTGTTGTTGTTGTTGTTGTTGTTGTTGCTGTTGCTGCTGTTGACGATGTTGTTGAAATCTTAATTGATCTTGAAAATTGACTTGAAAGGGAGGTGGAACGACAACAGTGGGTACTTCTAACGAGACACTGGGCTGTAAACGAACGTTGGATTCTATTGGCGTTGGAAGATTTAAAAGATTAGTAGCCTGTTCGAAGAAACGATGCTTTTGTTGGAGTGATGGTATAGATTGTTGTTGAAACCGATAGATCCTTGGATCCTCGAACTGTTTCAATCGTTGTTCCTCTAATTGTTTCAATCTCTGTTCTTCCAGTTGCTTTAATCTCGTTTGTTCTTCGATCTGCTTGATTCTCGCTTGTTCGTGAAGATAAAATTGTTGCTGCTGTTTCTGCCTAATCTGTTGCTCGTAGAGCTGACGTTGTCTGATAAGGAATTGAGTTTGTTGAATCTGCTGCTGCTGTAATTCTTCCAACTGTTTCTCCAAAAGCTTTTGCTTAAATTCCAATTGTTCTTGCAGAGTCAATGCCTGGCCATCTCCGGTTGGTCTGAAGATAGGTACAACGCTTTTAGGTGCACCACTTTCGTCCTGTTGAACGGTAAACGCTGCTACTAACGGTGCTTGAAAGATTTTCACCTCCTCGGATTTCTGTATTATTTTACTACCATTCGTTAAAGTATCGTTTAGCTTAGGAGACTCCGTAGGACTAGATACCGTCGGTTTTGGTAAAGGTAATGTATTCGCTACTGCGATACCATTGCTGGCAACTCCAGTAAGACCTTCTGTTAATGGAGTCATCGATTGCAAAGCGATACTATCTACTTTGTTAACGTTGTATGAAACGTGAGAGTTAACGTTCGATTTCTTCGTATCTAATTGCTCTATCTTAGGTCCTACGTTAATTCCTCGATTTTTATCAGACGTGATAATATTCTGAGCGTGAAAACTTCTAGCATCGTTTCTCGTGGCTTTCTCGATCGTCATCGAGGGTGAACTAGACATGATTAAGTACTTGTCCGTTTCAACGAAGCTTGAATTTTGAAGCTTGTCTTCGCTGGGTATTTCTTCGTCACCAGGAAATCCATCGAACGAAAAGCTAGATTTCTGAACAATGTCGATTTTGTTATTCAAATCTTTCTTCGAAACGTCCTGAAATTGATTAGCCGTGTATGCTTTAGCAACAGGCTCGTCCTTTCTTTCTTCCACTGATTCTGTTTCCAAATCTGTTAAAGCCTTCAAAAGAGCTCGACGTAGATTTTTATCCAATTTCATTGCAGCCGCTGGAACATCCAAGTTGCTGGATAAATCTGGGACATCTTCGGCCGCCGATCGATCGACCGACGCCATTGCTATCGCAACGATCATTAAAGCTATCTGCAACATCATCATCATCATCATTATTATTATTATTATATATTAAACATCGTAATTGAAACCAATTAGAATTTTATTATTGTCGTTTAATATTACTAGTCCTTTCTTCTTTTTTATCGTTTCTTTCTTTTTCCTTTTTTTATCTTGATTACGTTACTACGATTCGTAAGTAACTTAAGATAATTTTCTCTTCCTAAAACCACAGTAAACACCTGTAACTTTCCTTTTAGACGCGTTAAGAACGCGTTTTACACGATTATGCAAGACGTGTTTGTCGTATTCGGAAAAGAGTAAAAATGTTACGCATGCCTTGTACCAATACATGATTAAATACTGTAAGGTAATACTACCTTCAATCGTAAAAAAACAGATGAGAAAGAAAAAGAATCAACGTCGAAGATTTCTATGTTGGAATGCTCGCAATAAACTAACTCGCAATAAAGAGAAACGCCTAAGAAAGAGATTATGCGAATTTTCGTAGCTAATTGTGTTGAAATGTAATTAAATATAACTACGTAACTACAAAGATTTATCACAGATAGCTACTGGAATATTTCTTCTTTTTTTTTTTTTTTTTCGAAAGAAAAGAAGGAAGAAGAAAAAAGATTTAGCGCAAAAATAATTCGAGATAAAAGTGGTAAAAACAAAAATATTAAAACAAGATATGTAACGCTTATTGTCATAAAACATTTGATGTGATAATACTTTTGCGATCTTACTCGTTTCTTAGTTTCTTCAAAGTTTTAATTGTATAATTGATTCAAGAAAAAAAAAAAAAAAATGAAAAAATAGATATTATAAATAAAAATAAAAATCGTCATTGCGTCAATACTCTTGCAGTCACTCGTTTCTCAGGAGATTTGTATCCTTTCGTTTTTAACTAAATTTATACTTTACGCGATAAATATCTAAGGTTTTTCTTTTGAAATGAAATATTTTATCGTGTAGGTCTCATCGTCGCGTAGGTGAATTTCGCACGTTTCTATAAAATAAACGGTTGAAACTCGACGAGAACTTTCATCCTGAGAAGTGAAATTATATCGTGAAATCAGTTAACGGAGACCCGGATGACTGAAGTAAGGAATTAATATATAATTCAATTTCTTCGTAGATAATACTTCGTGGTTTTTGGTTGGAGATTTTCCGGCGTTAAAAAAATATTTCGAAGTGGTAGAACAAGAGGAAAGAAAGAGAGAAGAGAAAAAAAAAGAAGAAAAATAATTGTTTTTTCTCGATATTAACACAAATCGTTAGGTTTCAGAACATTGTCGATCATTTGCAATAAATTATACTGATGCTTTTCGCGATATTATAATCGTTGCGATAGAGATACTCATTCTCTCTACTTGGTATAATTACTCAGTCTAGCCGCTATATAATTATATTCCCATTTTATACGCGATCAGCGATCATAATTTAGATAATTATCGACATGAACGACTCTACAAGAATATTCTTGCTACTACCTCATTATCTATCTTTTTATTAACGTCGTATTATCGGCTAATTTCGAATTATTTACCGATAAATATCTTCATGGAAAATATTTCGACGCGAACGTTTAAATATATATGGATTAAAAAAAAATTAATTTACACTTTCGTTCGTGATAGTAAGCTTTTCGCACACGATCAATTACCATGATTCACTATCACGTTAATTATGTACCTACGAGTATGAACATGTGTAGGTATATTATTTTCAATATTTTCCTTCGTAGAAAATGATAGCTACTTAAAAATGAAGTAACTACTTATAATTATTATTAAAAGTATTCGTATTAGAATTATTCATTATAGTTTTCTTTATTAAATAACCAGTGAAACATTATTTATTATAATTTAAAATTTTTTAATGTTTCATACATTCATATTTCCCTTACGAAAGTTATATAAATAAATTATTTCGTGTTAAATAAAAAATGTGAAAAAAAAAAAAACAAAAAACAAAAAATTATTTATATTTGTTATTTTATATTAAATGAAAAAAAAAAGTATACACATAATATCTTTTTTTTTTATCTTTGATAAATAAAATTGTTTAACTATCTATCATTTGAAGAAAAAAAAAAATATATATATATATATATATATATATATATATATATATATAGAGAGAGAGAGAGAGAACATAGAGAAAAAAATAAAAATTTTTAGAGAACAATACTAAATGTTTGAATATTTTTTGAATTCACTGTACATGTCACAAAGGAAGGAGAAGTTGACAGGATCGTTATTGTTATTCCAACTAACGGCACCAGCCATATTATTCTCAACCTCGGTAGGAGAAAATATCCGCTGACATTTACAAAGAAAGCCATAACTGCGAATATGCGCCGCACCCGTGTCCCTCACAAACAAAAGCAAATACTACTATGCATACGTGCCGATGAAGTTCATGTACGGTTCCTGTATGCATATATTCATATACGTAAGCTAAGAATTAACAAACTTCTTTTCCATTTCTTAATAGGCGTAAATGTATTTATGTTACTGTAAATGAGATAAATTGTCGTGGGTTTTATTAATGTCGAAATAAAACAAATTTATTTTCTTGTGGAAGAAATTTCAAAAACGTGTTGAGAAATAAACGACTGAGAAAGTATTGACTCTATCGATTTTTGTTTTGATTTTTTTCTACAATTACTCTTCTCTCTCTCTCTCTCTCTCTCTCTCTCTCTTTCTTTTATTTTTGTTTAATTTATTATTTGCGATTATCATCAAAATATTTGGTAATATTTTTCTGAATCATATATTTTATTACAAAATCGGTTTTATTACGAATCATTTATTTTTTTTATATATGTATATGTATATATATATATATATATATATATATATATATATAAAATATTTTGCTTTTGCTTTTCTGATTCTGAAATCTGATCTTCGTCGTTATTAACGCGATATTTTGTAATCATTTTCAGATTCAGTAATTTTTCTTATGAAATAATTCCCAATTAGATCTATTTATCATTTTATATCAAATTATTATCGATCGTTTTCATTAGACTTTTCTTTATTTCAATTTATACTTTTCATACTTATATATACACGTTATATACATACATACATGTATATACGTACAGGCATATATGATATTCTGTGATTTTTAGAAATATTATGAGATTCTGACAATGTACATGTTTTTGTCGAATGAACTTGGAAAAAAGAAAAGAAACCTATGGCCTTCCATATAATAAATTTTTTTTAACCGAAAATCAAAGTCGTCTGTATCGAACGTAGAAATACATCTTTGAAAACTTTCTAAACGACCGAATAATTCTACGAGTATCTTCATCTTGGCTGGTCCAGCATCCATTAATCTCGATGAAGCACACACGAGAGTAAGAGAAAGAGAGAGAGAGAGAGAAAGAGAGAGAGAAAGAGAGAGAGAGAGAGAGAGAGAGAGAGAGATGTTCGCGCAGGTGTGACGCTTTTCTCTCTCTTTCTTTTTTTTTTTTTTTTTTTTGACGGCATGTCCAGTGTCTGCACTTTCGGCAATGAGTTTCACTTTCGAGAATCTTAGCGAAGAAAACCAGCCTGACACGTGTTCCAGCTTGCAAATTATCATCATGCAAATTGTCTCCTTCCTGCATTTCGACCGATACGATTCAAAACGTCGTCTTTGCGAAACGATTAATTAATTAACTAGTATCCTATACCACATATCTCTTTTCTTATTCCATACCAAAACAACTTATTTCGTATATATAAATTTTTGGTTACGTCGTCATGATTTCTCTTCGTTATTGAGAATACATATTCCTTCGGAATATGTTTTTAGAAAAATAGAAAAAAAAGAAATCCACGATATGATCTCTCTCTCTCTCTCTCTCTCTCTCTCTTTCTCTTTCTGTCGTAAGTACACCTATCATTCTCCTAAACGATTATAAAATTTCGAGAATTTCACCGTGGTGATAAAAATTTAACGATCTTGTATCCTACCTTCGTTATTTTTATCGAAATGGAAACTTCAAAAGAATCCTTTTACGTAAGGTGATTATCTAAATCGGAGACTCCGTTTAGATGGAGAACATCAATTTGGAATACACTCACGCGATATCTATTTCGTGAACGATCGAGAAGAAGAGGGCATGAACGTTCAACGAAGACATAATGCACTTCCGGAAGTCGATGAACTCAATTTTGCCGGATTTGCTCGAACGGATCGTAAAGAGTTCTTCTTCTTTTAAGAGAATAGCAAGATTGCGTCACGCGTACGTATGCCTTGTTGCAAGAACAACATCGAAACCGTGAAGTTCGTTAACGAACCTTTCAATGCAATTAAACTGTTAGAGCCGGGTCAATGACCTCGAGAATGATGAATCCTGTACGTATTCTTACTCGGTCTACTATTTCTTCGATCATCGAATACTAACGGTATTTTTTCTTCTTCTTTTTTTTTTTTTTTAATTTTCTATCTTCCTCTTTATTTCATTAGATTATGATCAAATATCGATTTATTTGCTTTCTAACGACACCTGCTTTCTAATATCGACTCTTTCTTTTTCCTTTCTTTCTTTATTTCTTTCTTCCTTTTTCTTCTTCTTCTTCTTCTTTTTTTTTTTTTTTTAACGATTTCTTATTTATCTTGATCATCCGAAATATTTCTGATTAATATTCATATATGAAGACACGATCTGGGTTAAACGATATTCGTATTTTTTACTATGGACAGTTTCTTATTAGATTATTCACTTTTATGATGCTAATTTGCACGTAAATGCACACATACATACATACATACATACATATATACATACATACATACATATACAACGACTGTATACGAAATATACAGTCGTAAGATCGCTACTAATTTTCAATCTTGTAACATATACGATTTTTTCTCGTAAATTCTCTAACGCCTAAACTCAAAAAAAAAAAAAAAGAAAGAAAGAAAGAAAGAAATGTAAAAAGAAAAAAACTTTCTAAATTTATTCTACGTCATATGGAGGAGACATAAAAGTACCGACATTTGAAAAGAGTTACGTTTAGAATTTAAAAAAGATGTTCGTGTTGATGTCTTATAATTAATAAAAGAGAAGTAGAAAGAAAAATGTATAGACTACTTCATCTAGACGTTTCGATCAAAGAATAGAGATATTATCTGGAAGTCATGAGAACGACGAATGAAAAGAAAAGAGGGAGAGAGAGTGAGAGAGAGAGAGAGAGAGAGAGAGAGAGAGAGAGAGAGAGAGAGAGAAGACAAATAATAATAAAAATAATAATAATAATATGAAGAAGAAGAAGAAGAAGAGGAATCTTCAAGAAGGAGAAAAGAAGTACTACTTTCACTCGTCAGAATGTCGAGTATCTCTACTCTCATGAACTTGCTTCTCCTTCCTAAACTTGAATCTAAAACCCGTTAATATCATAGAACTTGAATCTCGTACAGATTTATCCTTGTAATATCACAATCTCGATTTGACGTAATATCTCAGAAACAAAACAAACAAAAGTTAAATATTTGTATCCATTATTATTAACAAAGTTTGATCGATCTTTTCTCCTTCATCATTTTGTTCGTTCTCTTTCTTTTTTATTGTTAAGTGAAAATATGTTCGGGTTAATCCAGTTACTTCGTGTTCATTAAAAAAAGAGAATCGACGAGTATTATCGATTTCACGTAATATCTCAGAAAAATAAAACAAACGAAAAATCAAAGATTTGTATTCATTATTATTAACAGATTTTGGCCAATCTTATCTGTCTCATTTCATTCGTTTTATTTCTCTTTTACTGTAAAAGTGCAACTACGTTCGAGTTAATCCACGCATGTTGCGTTCATTAAAATTTCGAGAGAGTCCTTCGAAAAAATGCGGAAACGAAATGACGC
>NC_057686.1:6698050-6743050 GCF_014466175.1 Vespula pensylvanica
GAGAGAGTCCTTCGAAAAAATGCGGAAACGAAATGACGCGTGAAAGCGAGAATCAATGAGTACTATCGATTTGACGTAATATCTCCGATACAAAACAAACATAAATCAAAGATTTGTATTTGCTATTATCATTAACAGATTTCAATCAATCTTATCTGTCTCATTTCATTCGTTTTATTTCTTTTCTACTGTAAAGTTGCAAGTACGTTCGAGTTAATCCACGTACGTTGAGTTCATTAAAATTTCGAGAGAGTCCTTCGAAAAAATGCGGAAACGAAATGACGCGTGAAAGCGAGAATCGATGAGTACTATCGTTTTGACGTAATATCTCAGAAACAAAACAAATAAAAAGTCCAAGACTTGTATTCATTTTTATTAACAGACTCTGGCCAATTTTATCTGTCTCATTTCATTCGTTTCATTTTTTTTCTTTTTTTTCTTTTCTTTTTTTTTTTTTTTTTTTTTTTTTTTTTTTTTTTTTTTTTTTTTTTTTTTTTTACTGTAAACGTATAAGTACGCTCGAGTTAATTCAGAAAGTATGCTGCGTTCATTAAAATTTCGAGAGAATCCTTCGAAGAAATGCAGAAACGAACGCAACGATGCGTGAAAACTGAAATCAACGAGTAGTATCGATTCGACGTAATATCTCAGATACAAAACAAACAAAAATCCAAATTTTATATTTATCATTATCTTTAACAGATCCCTGACCAATCTTATCAGATCCATTTCATTCGTTTTATTTCTTTTCTACTGCAAGTTTCAAGTATCTTCGAGTTAATCCACGTACATTCTGTTCATTAAAATTTCAAGAGAGAATCCTTCGAAGAGATACGAAAACTCAATGAATGAGTGAAATTTGAAATCAACGAGTAGTATCGATTTAATCGTAATACCTAAGAGAAACAAAACAAACAGAAATCAAAGATTCGTATTTTATTATTATCGTTAACAGATTCTGATCAATCTTATCTGACTCACTCCAATCATTTTCTTCCTTTTCTATAATGAGATCGAACTATATTCGAGTTAATCTTACTAGCCACGAGGCGCGTGTAGGTTACGTTCATTAAAATTTTGAGGGAGTCCTTCGAAGAAATGCGGAAACGCAATGATGCGTGAAAGTAGGAATCAACGAGCAGTGTCGCCAAGTACGCCAACTCGATTATACAACGAGTCCTTGGCGTTGAATAATGCACCATGAGTGAAAAATAATATGTATGTGAATGCAATGGTGGATGGAATACGAAGAAAGAAAGAAAGAGAGAGAGAGAGAGAGAGAGAGAGAGAGAGAGAGAAAAAGGAGATGGAAATAGAGATGGAAAAGGAGTTGGAGAAGTTGAAGAAGGAGGAAAAAGAGGAGGAGAGGAAAGAGGACAGGACCGAATGCAATTAAACGCAACGTATGCTCCCGCTACGCATCGTATCATCCTCAGAGAGTACCTCAGAGGAGTGAAAGTCGGCGAATAACGGGCCGACTTGCTTGACTCTGAGTATCGTGACTACTTCCAAACGAGAGATTTTACATATGTGTTTGTACATATGTGCTTGCATGCGAACTGGAGAATTTATGTCTTTAACTGATGATCGCTATCAACGATTAGATATACGATACATCTCGATTGGATGAATTTAGATCATGAAAAGACTAGTTTTCCAATGCATTTTCTAGGATATAAAAAAAGAAATTGTTCCTTTTTCTCATCTACATTTTTATCTATATAATATGTATATTATATATATATATATACATATATACATATACTATATGTATATAATGTATATCTTTATATTTCATTTAGATTTATATATATATATATAAATTATTATATTATTATATTGTTATATATATATATATATGTTTTTATAGGTGTAATTGATAGATTCTATATTTGTAGGTTTACGTTCTGTTTCCAATAGTTATAATTCATATTCTCGTTTCAAATATCTATAAAATGAATACATATATATATGTATGTATGTATGTATGTATGTATGTATGTATGTATATTTATGCATTTATATGTATATATATACACACATATATAAATCTACGCATAGAAATTAAATATGGACTCTAGCTATAGTTTTATCTTCTGTTTCAAAGGATTGCACGTCATCCTCTCGAAAAAAAAGAAAGACTTTTTTTTCTCTCTTTCTCTTTCTCTCTTGGTACTTCGAAAAGATGCCACCTGCTTTGGGGTCATTGAACTTTCAGTAAAATACACGCGGAGACTCATCCACGCCCAATTCTTTTGAACTCTCATCGTCATATAAATCCGATTATAAAATTACTTTCTCTTTGAATGCGGCTAACGCATAAGGGATAAGAGCTTTAAGCGAAGAAAAAAAAAAAATTACATATTACATGTAATGCGTGACCCCTAACATTCGGCATGTTAATTTGAAAATTAACCGTGATCGGGCATTTCTTGGAGAACGACTTGTCCTTGTTGGAATCTAACGGTCTTCAAAGTCAACGGTACCTGCAATCCAGAATTTCAATGTGAACGAAACCCGTTTTAAAAGAAGATGAGAAGATCGATTATACGGATCTTTATCTGTACACACATATATATATATATATATATATATATATATATATACATTATATACTTATGTACTTGTGTAGATATGTAAACTCGTAGTTAACTAATATCATTCATTCAACATGAATTGATCTTTAACCTATTGCTCCTTCGACATAAACGAATTTATTTGTAACGTGACATAAACCTCAATAATCGAAACGATCAAATCTTCCAATGCGTTAAGATAAAATTAAAAACAATTAAATAATAGTGGAATAGAATTTGAAGAAAATAAATTTCATTGACGCATAAAGAAATTAAAAAGCTTGTTCTAATTAATGACTTATTATATCTCAGAACTAATTAGAAATATTTTAAATATTAAATGATTCTATATAATTTATAAGAATAAACAATTATAAAATAATCACGATTCTAATCATTTCTAAATAATAACAATTAATTGTAAAATCGTATAATTAGATTTCCAAAATAAAAAAGAAAGAAAAAATATAATTAATTAGTTGCGAATGAATAAAATGAAACCAGTGAAATTCGAAAGAGTCTCGAATGTTTTCTCTCTCTCTCTCTCTCTCTCTCTCTCTCTCTCTCTCTCTCTCTCTCTCTCTCTATCTCTCTCTCATGATTCATACAAATTCAATGATCCCAATTAATTCAGTTTCGTATTCGATTGATATACAAAAGAGAAAGAGGATTATGATTTTTCCATGAAAGCGAGATCAATTTCGATAGCGTTGTTAAGCGTTCGTTCGCGTGTTGCTATTAATTTGCGTGGTAGAACGATTTGAAATATGGCAATTAGAACGCTATCATAGAAGAACACGCACGTGTGCCACATGACAAGTGGGCCGTCGAAACAGCGAACGCAAACTGCAACTGCTCGCGTGATTTACTCGTGAAATTCACGGTCGTCTCAATGATACACGAGTACGTTACCACCGACTTAAGAAAAACATTCAAAACGAATATCTTTCTAATCTTTTTTCTTATCTGATTTTCTCTATTTTACAAACGTATACAACATTAAACCGTTACAATGAAAGCCAATAAATGTGTTAGTATGTCAAATTATCGACGAGAGAAAACGATAAGTATCCTTGTGAAAATGAAACAAATTATTATCATTATCAACGTCTTCATTATCAGCGATCACAAAAATTTACAAAAATAAAAAAGAAAGAACTGTCCTCGTGAAATCGTCCTCGAGAAAACATAATTTTCTAATTTTATTCTTGCGTAGAAACGAAAGGAAAGAAATTTTTATCGTTATCAACGTGTACTTAATCGCGAGTTACAAGAAATTTCGAAAAAAAAAAAAAAATAATAATAAAAGAAAAATAAAAGAAAAATGTATCGTCTTCGTGAAATCATTGAAAATTTGCTTCTTTCGTTATTTTGTCGATGCTTCGATATATATATATATATATATATATATATATATATATATTTTTTTCTTCTTTTTTTCTTTCAAGTAACGAAAGTGCATAAAACAAACACTGACGATCCAAAAGAAAAGAAGAAAGACTTCTTTTGCGACAAATATTTACAAACGATGCTACGTTTTCACTTTACGTAGCGGAACTGTCGATACACGAAGAAGACAAATCGGCCAAGCCGGTTAAAAAGGAAGAAAAAATTATCGACGATGTCTGATTAAAAGGGCATAAGAAAAACTCGTACGTATATACATATCCATAAATACATATATGTATGTATATATACATATGTACACACATATACATATATATAGTTTGTACTCTCGGGAAACTCAGAAGAAGAAAGTTGCCATCGAGAAATGCATATCTTTCTACTTCTCGTTATAAATCAAAAAAAAAAAAAAAAAAAAAAAAGAGAGAGAGAAAAAAGAAAAGAAAAAAATATCTAGAAATCACATTTGATATCTCATTGATGAAAAACAAAGACATTGTTACTTCTTTCGTTTGTTTGTTATTTTTCTTTCTATCTTCCAATCGTATTTAAAATCTCTCGAATACCAATCAATACTTCGAATCAGTGTCTGCGAACGGGAAAAGAAAAGAAAGCGTTATTGAGATCGAAAGGGAATACTAAAACTTGCAAGGATTTTTTTCTTTTTTTTTTTTTTTTAACGAACACAGATTATCCTCAAACTTGTTGCTCCTTCTTTTTAAATTTTAAATAGAGCAGTTCACTGATAGATACATACATAGATACAATTTTCACTTGTATAATCGAAACGTTCACTGTCACTCTTAATCACAAAGTGTTTTCTCAGTCGTCACCGTGATTCAGCGAGAGGGAAAAGAGAAGGATAAGTTAATTGAGTCCTCGTAGATAGAAAAACGAGAGTAATATAATAATAATAATAATAATAATAATAATAATAAAAGAAAAAAAAATAGGGGAAAAAAAAAATTAAAAAAAGAAGAAGAAAGGGAAAAAAGAAAAGAAAAGAAAAGAAAATATCGTTGAATTCGTTTTGTACTCACCAAGCGCATGATGCTGTCTGTGCCTATGCTTGCCCGGTTCTCAGCTTTTACTCCGGAGATGATCTCCACGCAGGTAGCGATAGTTTCATGAAAGAGGTGGGGTCCATGTATACCACCATACAAGAATATATACCTACCAAGAATACATACGCGAAGAATCGACGAGATAGCTTCTTCGGTTCGATCTTCGACCATTTTCGGTCGTTCGCGTTCTCCTGACCTATATTAAACGAATATGCGATTTACTTTTATCCATTTTCTCTGTCTCTTTCTCTCTTTTTTTTCTGCTCTTCTTTCTTTTTTTTTTTTATTTTTTTCCTAAAAAAATTAATTCAAGAGTAAGAAATGGTACAATGGTATAACGGGGTATATTATATTATTAATTGGAATTTTTCGTAAACTTCAAGCGATCTCTTTGTTTGTTTGTTTCTTTGTTTCTTTCTTTTTTTTTTATAATATATTATTTGTAGTTACTGATTATTATATTTATATTTGTTTATGTCAAGAATATCGGACTGTTTTTTTCTACGTTTGTACATACACGTTTACGTCTTTTACGTACGATGTATTGCAAAGTAAGCAAAAATGATGTATCGTAATAAATTATTTTGATTAGTTTGTAATAATAAATAAAGCGCGAAGAATATTGTATATATATATATATATATATATATATATTTTTTTTTTTTTTTATACGTTTCTACATACCTGTTTATTTCTTATCTATATCGACAATTATTAATATCTTGATTACTCTTGGATATAATTGTGTGTTTTTTTTTTTATTTTTCTACGTCATTTATCGAACGTATTTTTAAATTGATTAAGTATATAAATACACAACTATCGAGAAATAACCCCTACAAATTCGTTGAAAATAGAGTTGTTGTCGCAGCGATGAAAGTTCTTTGAAAATGTTCTTACCTCTTTTTTCTCGACTTGAAATAAATTGGATTAGATTATTTGAAAAAGAAGAATTGATTCAATTTTTTTAGAAATAATAGATAATATTACACAGGTGCAAGCAGATATCTCGTTTCGTTGATTTTTAAATGGCGCCAACAACAAATATGACTTGCGCTCTCTGGCGATCGAATTTCTATGTTTAACAAGAAAATGCAGTGCCATCTGTGATCAATTTCTTGACAGGTACGAACACAGAGTGCTCAAGATTGTGTAAACTGTAAAAGCGCGAAACCATATGAGTGGTATAATTATCTAAGAATAAAAGGAAAATTGCGTATATTCGATAATACGTTCCTAAACAGTTTTATTTAATTTTATAATGAAGGGAATTTTAATATTTGACAATCTTAATGATGTATTATTTACTAAATGCGATAAGAAATTTGCATTTCATATACAAAAATTAGCTAGAGCACAAGGATTAATAACTGAGAATAAGGTACATTTTTTAATATTATTGCTCAAAGATTTTAATTTGTAACTAGATCCGCAACGTTCTCATCTGATCGGTATTATAATATAATTATCTCCACGTTTGAATTTATAGAATTGTTATTTATATATATAACAATAAATAATTTATTTTGTAGAGTACTGACGATGTGGATCCAAAACCATGTCCAAATATTATTATGCAACTTTTTTCACCTATCGTTACTTCTCAGTATGCCATGGCGTCACAATTTGGTAATTCTTATACATCTATGAAATGCCAAGATGGTACAAATATGGTATTTGACGAATATATGGGATACACATTTATTTACGTTGGTATAGAAGATATAGAATTAATGAAGAGAACTTTAGGTATATGTGTTTCGATAGTTAGACATGTTTGTGGACCAGATGTTACAATGTAAGAATGCGTTAGTACGATCATATGCTTTTAATATTCTTTAAACTCTAATTCTTATTATATTGGTTTTAGATTAAAATCAAGTAGGCAAAAGGTCTGTTTGGTTTCGTCTTTGTTAGACGCATGGGTAGAATTACGTGGTTCTGAACAAAGTATATTGACAGAAGCTGTAGAACAATTATCTGTTAACGCGGATTTAGCATCTGTGATTTTAAAAGTTCTTAATGATGCTTGCGATAAATTGAAAACACAGTCAGAATTTTCAAATATACATGTTCTATTACTTGTAAAGCAAAAATTTTTATCCTTGTACTCTAGTAAAAATGCTCATGATTTATGCGCATCTGATATTTTATTAATGATCTTAATGTGTTGGGTTATTAATCAAAAAAAACAAATTGACAACGAAACGGATCAAAATGGAGATGATAACGGTGATATTCTATTACCACATAATAACTCTTCTAGAGAAGAAGAAGCGAAACCATTTGGTGCTAAGCTATCAAATCCCACTTTGGAAGATATCACAAATTTATTTAGTACGATATCAAGATTAATAGTTTCTAAAAAAAGATTATTGTTATTGTTAACATTTATTACCTATCATTTGTTATACTGCATTACAGGAGGATCAAGGGAATCTTCTCTAAGCGAAGATCTTCATTCTTTAGCACATGATGGTTTGTACAGCCAAATAATACTTCTTGGATCTGAACACGATTACACTGCGAATGCTGTCCATGTTTTTGAAATAGACGACGGTATTTATCTTGTAACTATAATAGAAGTAACAAATCTGGCCACATCGTCTGGATTATATGACACATTCCATTATCTAAATATTATAAATGGTTTACAACTTCAAAGAGATCTTGATGAATTAAGACCAGCATTCGATAGTCTTGACACATCTATAAAGAAAGGTTTAGATGGTATTAAAAAAAATCGAGCCAATGTTAATAACGACGTTGATATGTGCCAAAGAAGATTGCAAGTGAAATGGGAATTCGTAAAAAAGAAGTATACAGAACTTTTAAAATCTAGGGATCCAGAATCGATTCTTCAAATCGAGTCCAATACATCTGGCTTTACCGATACTGTAAAAGAATTATTTCGTTTGACGTGTTTCGATAGAAATTTTCTAAAACAAGGCGTTGATGTACTAACAACAGTTGGCCGTTTGGTGCGCCAAAAATTAAACGATTTCAGTGATTTTCTTAAAGTAAAAGCACTGAAGAACTTCACTCTTGGATCATATCCTTTCTTAAAAGTTATTTTTTGTTCTTTATGCTTTTTTATCACAATTCTTTTTGCATAGATTATTATTTGATAAAAATATGCAAATATAGGTCCTTAATGCTACACAATCTACGAGAACTTCCCTAACCATCAACAAATATCTAGAAGAATTTCCAGGCTTGGTGCATTTTATATACATAGACAGAACAACCCATAGATTAACAGCACCAACATTAGACTTCACCAATTCTGAAACTCTTGCCCTTACTACAAAAAAGGTAGACATAATAATCAATTACAAGGGCAATCAAATTCCTGATTTAATATTGACGTTAATTTATATAGATTTGGAATATGGTGAAGCAAAGTAGAATGCACCTGCAAGAAGGACATTTATCAGTTATGTGGAAAGATACAACATTTAATTATGCTTATTTTTTATGGTTCGAAGATAATTCCGTACGTATTTTTAAATGTTACATATTTCTAATTATAAAATAATTAACAAAAATGTATTTACCATTTAGGGATCTCCACTTAAATTGAAAGTTTATTTGAATCATTTGATGAAAAATTTTCCAGTACCTGGTATACTTTGCGGGGATTACTATAGGTATGTAACAAAATGTGTTACTCGTATGTTTTCTCATTCTTTTAATTTCGACCTATTTTATATATATGTGTGTATATATATATATATATATATATATATATATATATATATATATATATATACGTATGCATGTATGTATGTATGTATATTTTATTAATATAAATAACAATTTTAAATATGACTTTGTTCAGGAAACTGGCTGAAGCGTGTTTTCCGAAATTATCTCCAAATAAAATTAGGATCTATGAATTATACTGTGTACATTTAGGATTGGCTACTTCATCTTGCGTTTTAGAGCACTCCAGAAGACTCGCAGCTACTATATGGGAAGTTACAGGTGTACCAAACAATCCTGCTGATATTCTGTAATTTTTTTGATATATATTGTAACAGTTATTTACATCTATACAGTAAAAGTATAAAAGAAGAAAAAGAAAAAAAAAAAAAAAAAGAAGAAAGAAAATTTTGAACTGCCTATCTATAAGGTGTTCAAAGTTACGTATTAATTCAGTATTTATAAAATACGATATTCGAAAATACATATTTATTTTATACTTTTATTAATTTAATGTAATATGTTATACACAGGAAAGTATTAATATAGAAACCTTTCAATACTCTCCCCAAGTTTTACTTAAGCATAATAAAGGGCATAAAAACACAGCTTCAGTTTTTGATTCCTTATATATCACTCAACATGACGTAACAGAAAAAATAATTATATATTAAGAATGTTTGCAATACGTAGATGTATTGAGAACAAAAAATTCTCCTTTTTCTTTCCACCAAAATGAATGTCATAAATCTTTGTAATATTTTCCAAGAATTGAATTATTACCTGATCAATAGATAAGGCATAAATATATTGTATTTTATTCGAGTTTCAAAATTATTATATTTCAGCGTAAGAAATATTTACAACGCATCTTGTGGAGCATAAAGTAGTTCTAAGAATATGGTCATACTTTATTCGCGTAAAACGCTTTGGAACAATTTTAAGTATTCTCATAAAGCTCTCAAAGAAAGCTAAGGATTATACAATCCTTGGAATGATTGAACTCCATAGGATTGTGTTTAGTTCAATGAGTATCTGACACATCTGAAAAATTACGCTTGTCGATATTTCTTTTTGAAGTTTCTTCGTAAATAGGAGGTTGCTGGTTTTGAATAGTATTTTTTATTGAAGATTGTTCTGAGGATTCTCCTATATTTCTTTCACTGTTATGTCGTAATACTAATCCTCGTCTAGCCTTTAGAACAGCGTTAATATCTTGTCCATATTTTGGACTACCTCTACCGACACCACTTTCAATCTGTTCTCCCATAGTTATTGGTTGTCTCGAGATCTCAGAAATCATATTAGTCGAGCATTTGTTTCTTTTTAATGTGCTTCCAACCATATCTAACTTTGCATTCGAAGCTGTGCTTACAGTAAATGGATCACGAGTTTGACTGTTCTGCGTGTCTGTATTTAACCCTATTTTCAGCTTTTCCTTGGACACACTTTCTGTATGAACAGTTCCTGTACTACTTGGTCGGTTGTCACTTGATTCATCCTAAATAAAAGACAGAATAAGAAATCATAAGACTAAACTTATGAAAGTAGCAGATGACGATTATGATAACATACTGTTAAAGAATGGTACTTGTATAGTTGGTCATCTTCGTGGATTTTACTAGGAGCATCTACTTTTTCTGGTGATAAATTGTTCTCTTCGTAACTGCTATTTTTGTCAACTTCGTAATTCAACTTAGTCGCATCTGAATTGCCATTAACTTTTGTCTTGGCTATATTCTGCAAACGTATTTTATTCCTGAGTTCTCCTATTTGCCTTTCCAATTCAAAAACTTCACGATCGGATTCGGAAACTTTCGGAATTAACGTATTTAAGTATTTTTCAGCTTCTTTTTCTATAATAGTTGCAGATTCAATGCCAGAAATTTGTGTAAGATTTAATCTAAAGAAGCAGATGTTTATTTCATTTAAAATACAATTATATTATTGCTTTATTACGTAAAATATATAACTTACTTGAGCGATTGTATTATTTTAGTAAATGTATCGATCTCTGCTATCGATCTCGTTTGAGGAGTACGTTTATAATCTGAACCATTAAGCGAAGGTTCGCCATCCCTTAAACTACTTATCTTCATGGATATTGGTTCGAATGTCCTATAATATGATTTGTATTACTATAAAAACGGATATAAAATTTAATATATACATACCCTCTTCTACGTCTTAAAAGAACGTGTCTAAATTTATGAGTTCCGTTTGAATTTGACACGGAAGAAGACAACAGACACGTGACAAAGAAATCCTCTTTATAACCATGACTACTAGAGAAATGCGAAGCAAACTGTTTGTGCAAAAGTTTATCCCTTAAAGTAGGTACCAAGCAAGAGTTGTGTCTAAATCTAAACCATCCAATAACTTGTTTGCTTTTATAAGACAAGAAATCTCTCAACTTCTCTTTATCGATTCTACCGGTCGAATCATGCAAAATATCTGGCATAGAGCATGTCACAACAGTTTCAATATCTAAAAAATATATATATATATATATATATAAATGTATATCCCTTGCAATTCTTATCGCAATACATTCTACAAGATGCCACAGACATACGAAACTTTATTTAATACAAATCATAGCTTGGACATTTCTTTCGTGCACGAGGTTATGTGTCATAATAAACACTGCTCTCAAATTTTACAATCGTACTGATTGTGAGTTCGAAGAATGATCTCTTTATATCATTGGTGTATAATAATATATAAAAAGAGAGATATATGATCGCTATACTTACTAATATGTCTTTTAATATCCACCTGATTGTCAGAATCCGTGAACTTTTTAACAATATACTCAACTATTTCACCGAGTAGAAAACCCATCTATAAAGAAGTTGATTGAAATGTTATTGTACATTCGAAATCATATTTAATCGAAAAAGGTTAAGTGCGTCCAAAGTCAATAAATTAAAATTATAAAAATGACCAATAATTAACGCCGCTACGAAAACGAAAATATAAATACGTGAAAGTACGACTATAAAATAGCTCACCTGATCTCCGACGTTGCGTACATTTTCGTAAAGTAATAAAGAAAGAGCAGCGCCCGAAATATTAACGAGTAAATCGCCGTCCGCCATATTGATGAATAAATATTGTAACTTGCATGTACTAGACTCTTCGATTTTATATCACTGACCGCATTTCCGGATTCTCTTGTCTATAAACTAATATTTACGATGCTCTTGTAATTATTAATTATAAAATTAATATTTCCAATGAATTTTTGCTTTTGCTGAATACATAGATAAACTGATAAAACGATTATTATCTCTACAGAAAACAGACTGAAAGAGAGAGAGAGAAAGAAAGAGAGAGAGAGAGAGAGAGAGAGAGAGAGAGAGAGAGAGAGAGAGAGAATGAAAAAAAGAGTGAGAAGCAAAACACGTGTTTAGAAAAATTTAATTATATACCCGTGCTTTTATATTTTAATAAGAATAATTTTTACTTACTCTTAAAACAATAACTTTCTAAATGACACGTGATACCGGTACAACAATCTTCGATAAACTGTTGAAAATAAATCTCATTGTTTATATTCCTATTGATCTTCTTTTGTCTTCTTAGTCGCGCCATTTTTGAATACATGTATTTATTATCGATTTGGGAACGATTAAAAATATACGAGTATGTCTCGGTTGGTAAAAGCAAGAATGAGATAAAAAATTATCAATTTATCAATAAATTTCTTTAAAGTGTTAGAGACGAAATTTAGATATTCACAAAAATAAATTACAACTTAAATGTAACGACTTGAACTGCTCGATCATATTGACAAGGTAACGTTCTTCTATGATAATAATAACAAATTTTCGTTCACATGATCGATCTTACAGATCCTATGCTAATAATAAATTTCAAAAACATATATGAACTATAAAATCGATCAGAAAATTTCGCAAAGAAAAAAATTAAAAAGAGAAAAAAGAAAAAAGGAAAAAGTAAAAAAAAGATTTGATATCGATAGAGTCGACGAATTTCGTTCGGTCGGTAAGATAGATAACGACAAAATTATTGAAAGGGATAATAGTTCTCACGTAAAACGACAAACAATTATTTTATTTCTTCAAATTCGTAACAATTTTCTTCAATCTAATGAAATATTCTCGTTAATCGTTGAAAGGGATTAACGTTAAAGAAACTTTTTGAATATCTCGAATAAAAGAACTACCGTGAAGACGCAAGATCAAAGTCCGAAGAGAAGATCCGTCTGGTCGCAGTCGCCCAAAATAATCTTTCCACATGTACACAGGAGTCGTTGTATTTCTAGCCGTAAGAAGAGAGATAGATCGATGTAGGACTCGTGATGTAAGCTTTTAGTGATCTCTAAAGAGGCGCCAAGATCGGTTCTCTCTAATCACCGATCGTTACGTACTCGAGATACTCTCCTTTAAAAAAAAAAGATCACGACGTATCTCTATACTCCTTTAATAAAAGTTTCGCGGAAATTCAGATTGCGCGAGACGATTTCTAACTGACGATATCGACCTTGAGAGACGGTGGAGATGACGGAAGAATCTCGGAACGTGGGAGAGAAATGGGAGCATATAGATCAAAAGGTGAGTCTAATATCGTTTAACTCTCTTTAAAATGGCCTTGACTTTCTCCGTTGCATAAGCTGAGTAAGGTTATAAGTAAGGAGAGTATCTAATTAATTAAGAACGACTCGTTTATTCGCTAATTGAACGTTAGTCACTCCTTGTAGTTACGAAGCGATCTAGAAAATGCGAAAGATACAATTCCCGAGGGATTTACGTTAATTCTAGATCGTATAGAACCGTATAGACTATAGAATATGATTTCAATGATTAAAGTCTTTTTAAGGTCGATTGTTTGACTTTGAGCTTTTGTCTTGCGTGGTTTCAACAAGATTGTTCTAAATCGATTCGACTCGTTTAAAATATCGCGATTACAACTTTCTCCGATTAAATAGTTTTTAAGAAAATAGCGCGTGATTCTTATGTTGCATGCTTTTGATGCTGAGTAACAGCTGATTGAGAGTAATGACGTATTCTCGTGGGAAAGAAGGATAGACAGAGAGAGAGAGAGAGAGAGAGAGAGAGAGAGAGAGAGAGAGAGAGAGAGAGAGAGAGAGGCACGGTTTTAAGATCGATAGATTACGAAACGATATTAGTTGCGATATTACGGTCCACTGATATCCGCCAAAATACGTGACATTTTTTATCTCTTTTTTGTCTCTCATTTATTGACGTATGTTCAATAGAATGTGTGACGAGAAAGAAAGAGAGAGAGAGAGAGAGAGAGAGAGAGAGAGAGAGAGAAAGAGAGAGAAACAGAACATGTAACGAATAGAAAAGTGGAAGTGAATGTATCGATTATAAATTTGTAATATTTTAATAACATAGCGCCGATCGAACAACGATACATTCAAATAATCTCATATTATGAAATATTTTTGTTCTTATTAAACAATAATTAAAATTTGTTATATTTTATTCTTTACCGATGTAAGAAAAGTTTAACGATCGTCTTTAGTCATCAAACTGATAACAAATCAATAGTATCGATATCAATCTGCAAATTATGATGCCATATCGAATAGTATCTAACTCGTAGATATTAAAAATATTAATACTCCTTTGATACTTCTTTGAAAGTATAGATACTTTAATGAGATATGTATTTATATTTCTCATTAAGTATTGTGATATTGAATTAATTAAATATCGTCAATAGAATCAATATCGATCCGATCACTAGTCGTCTCTACATAAGTTAACCTTCTAAGAAAGTTATAGCTCGCTATTCTTTATCGTTAAAAACAATCTAGAGCACGTGCTGATTCTCTAACAGCGATAAAAGTACAACGAAATATATTTCCTATCTTAATAGTTTAAACTTGGTTTTATTTTTTCAAATTTGCTGCATCTCGTTCCGATGTGCGAAAGAAACACGAGAAGATAATTTATTCGTTGTTTGCATTGATATAACGATAATGAACTAATAAATAGAAATAATCGAGAGAGAGAGAAATATGTCAGACTAGAAAATGTTGTCATTTTAGAGATATTCTATAGCAAATTTCAATTGTCACCTCCAATTGAAAGGATTTTAAATTGTTAAGTTTCTTATCGCTGCATAGTCGTAAACTTATCCAAGGAAGATTATAGGTATATATATATATATATATATATATATATATATATATAATGACAAGAAAAGGAAAAATAATTCGATGGATTTACTTGAATGAAACTTGCTTAACGAAAGAACAAATACGTCCATTTATTGACGTAATAACTAAGTACATATGCGCGTAACTTTTCAAATCATAAAAATAGAGCGGGCGCGTTTTGTCTCGATATTGATGCACTCTAGCGAGGATTTCCTGAATTAATTTCGAATGTCTTATTTAAAGCATGACGACAATTACGAAGTAATAGTTTTATTATTATTATATCTTTCTCGTTATTGTTACAATATTTCCTTTTTTTTTTTTTTTTTTTTTTTTATAAACAAAGGCATTCTTAAAATATTCTATTTCGTTCGATTTCAAAGAATATTGAAAATAAACGGAAATGGAAATTAATTAACAAGACATACTACATTTGTAAATAAACGAGAACGATATAAAACTTGATTTTATTATAACATATCTTTAAAACGAACGATTAATAATTTTTTGTTTTCACTAAGATAAGCGTTTATTTTTTTCTTTTACGAAAGAAACCAAGAAACAATATTTTATATAGTTTTATGAATGATATCAATGTTATCGTTAAATAATTGCTAATGTTTCAAAGGCTTAAAATCATAATCGCGAATTCTCTTAACGATCGTAAAAAAAGCCTTACCAATGTAAGAAGATTATACAATGGTTCGATCGTTCGAACGATTTCATTGGACAAAATTATTTTTCCTTTCAGTAGGAAAATCTACCTTCGAAGAAAGAGAAAGAGAGAGAGAGAGAGAGAGAGAGAGAGAGAGAGAGAGAGAGAGAGAGAGAGAGAGAGAGAGAGAGAGTACACGATTAAGTGATATTTGAAAAGTTGAAGATAAATTCGCGGATTAGATAAGATATACGATACCTTTCGACTTATTCTATTTCCAGATATTATTTGACTCGTCGAAATCGAACGTCATATGTTTATACATACGTAGATAAATATATACATACATGCACACGTATATATATAAATACTTACTTAGATATATGCATACATACGTACATAGATACGTAGATACAGACATATACATGCACACGTAAATATATATGTATACATATATACATATATACGTATATACATACGAAAAAAAGAGATTGAAGTGATGATGTGAGAGGAAACGTCATCGCGAGATTATTTAATTTAAGCATCTCTCTTTCCTTCTTTAAATAAGAGACGAAGATAAAAAAAAGAGATAAGATCTCCGAAAGTGATAACGATACCGATTAAAAGAAAATTCGATCTTCAACGTGGAAAAATTAAAAACACGCGAAAAAAATGTCAGTGAAAATTATTGTTTACGTATGATAAATAAATAGAATATATCTTCTTGAACAAGTATGATATTTTAAAAAAGAATATTATGGATTTCGTATTTCGATCGTAAAATTTTAATATCTTTACTTTCATCTAATCGTCGATCGATTTCGTTCGTCGTTGTTATCCGATCGGTTGATGGATATTATTGGATCAGTCGATTATTTGTTTCCGTTCTATTAAAACCAGTTTCATTTGCAAAGAGATACTCACATCATGAAGACCAAGATGATGTCGTTTTTCAATAAAATTTGCAAGTTTTGTGACAGGAATTTATCGTTAGAAACGGAAGATCATATTTTAACGACATCGTTAACAGAATCGGCCGAGGTAACGATTAAAATTATTTTGATTATTATATGTTAAGAAGACAAATTTATCCGATCGAATATCGATCATTTTTGTGCGATGTGATTCTATAAGAAAAAGAAAAGGAAAGAAAGAAAAGGAACGAGCATGCAAAACGATCGACAATTAATTAAATCAAATGTTACGCACTCATGGATTTGGATGTTCGACACTGTGATCTTTTCTTTTTTTTATTCTTTTGTTTATCTTTTATTAATCTCATTTGTCTTCGATTCTTCAAATTTCGGACTTCAAGATGATAAATTGGAAACGGTTAAAAATAATTAAAAAAAAAAAAAAAAAAAAAAAAAAAAGAGAGAGAGAGAGAAAAAAAAGAAAATAGAACGATGAATCCATTAACATCGATGATCTCGATCCTCGACGAACTTCGCTATGTTAGAAATATTATATCTTTGTCTGTGACGTTTTTACTAAGCATCGATTTCTTTAACACATCGTATTATGGAATATACACCCGGAGAAAGCTGGGTAATTGCATAGAAATTTTCTCATTAATCATATCGTGATATTAATCATAATTAATCGCATTATGAAATACAATACAATGATTAAAGAAACGAAACTATCAATGTGTCAACATTAATATGCGCGATAGATTTTATAATAAATTTTCTATATCGGAGATTCGTCAAATGTTGAGAATAATTCATCGACAAAACGTTCGTACGATTTCAGCCTCTTAAAGTAATCGTTCGACGACCGTGTTGCAAAGATAGCGAAGAAATGTGTGTACCTCCGATCCCCGAAAAGGCAATGAACTACATACTTTAAGTTTGAAATGAATTTATTTACAAGTCGATGCACGTATTGATGATGATATACATATGTAGGCAAGCAGGCAGGTAGGTAGGTCGTTAATTAGAATGAAATCTTTTTTTCCCCGTTTTAATTAACCCCGAGACAATTTCTTTCATTAGAAAAAAAAAAAAAGAAAAGAAAAAAAAGAAAAGAAAAGAAAAGAAAAGAAAAGAGATTCTCCTCTCTCTCTTTTATTAATTTAAACGCAGATGTATATATCAAATAGTTAAATGGAAATTTTTATTCCGTACGATAAAGATCGATCAGATTCGTCATTCGAATTGCTTTGAAAGAACGATCAAAAAAATTCTGACCGTGATCCCAACATCAAAGCCGTGCTTTCAAAGCCTTACGCGAATTCCTATTAGATTTTTCAAAAATTTAATCGAAGCACATTCGCACGTTCTATCGGCGATATTCGAAGGAAAGTTAAACAAATTTTCTTAAATATGTCAAAGATCCTACGTCTAATTCTTTCTATTTAATTACACCGATATTACTCCAAAGAGTTTCTATGTAATTTTCTTTTTCTTTTACTTTTCTTATTAAGTATAATATATAACAAAAAATATATAATAATAATAATAATAATAATAATAATAATAATAATAATAATAATAGCAACTATTATCGATCGATAAAATTAAAGGATGGTATTAACTTAGTATTACAAATTTTATATTGGAGAATATAATATCAAAGATATACAACAGAAGGAATTGAATTTATTCATAAATTAAAAAAAGTTGAACGTTTCGATTGGCGTATTTAAGTGACGTATGTCTCTAAGACAATTTCCTATTGGTCGAATTGCCATTGACGACACTCGATCTTACGAACGAGGTGGTTCGCCTCGAGAATTCTATCGGCGTAGATGTAAATAGTATATATACGTCGTTTGCATTGGTGACGTGAATTTTTTTATTCGACCTGGAGAAAAGATCGTTTCAACGTTTTTTCCAAATTACTTTCTTTCCCTTTTTCTCTTTCTTTTTCCTTGTCCATCTCTTTTTATTTCGTGCAACGTGAAAAAAAAAAAATCCGACGAAGACTCTGATATTTTCTATATTGACGATTTACCAATTGTATAAGGAAAATGAGAGGCTTGAGGACAGAGAAACTTGTAAGTTAAACGTATACTCATTTATTAGCATTCACAGTGACGTCTTGTATTAAGTTGGATCATTGAGACATCATCGAGTGTATATTGACGTCTCTTGCGCGTGAGCGATAACGATTGCGATAGTATTTGATTATGATTTTATGATTGGTATCAATCTTCCTAGCCTTAAATCATCTTGAAACGTCATGGTCAGTTTAAAGCTTAAAAGACAAGAATTTGTATTTAAAAAGAAAATGAAAAAGAGAAAAAAAGAAAAGAAGAAGAACAATACATATCTCATTTAAACGCTTCGTAATAAAATATGTATGTATCAATGAATTAGATTTTTCATGAATTTTATATGATCGTAACGTATACAATAACGTTAACATTTTATAAAATACATATTACTTTTGAAAATAAAATGAAATGCAGTATATGATTTATGTAAACTATAAAAGCATCGCATAAATATATACTACGTTAACCGTGTTAAAACGAAGAGATAGATTGGATGTTACGTAATTTTATTACAAAACAACGCGTACGTTAAGTACGTACGTATGTAGTAATTACGTACGTATGTAGTAATATATATATATATATATATATATATATATATATATATACACATAAATTGTATTTGTACACGTACGTTTACTAGATACGTAGAACGTAGTTGTATAGATGCAAATAAGCTTTAACCGCGTCAATTTAATTAATTATAACGTTAACATCTTCCTCTCTCTCTCTCTCCCTCTTTTTCTGTCTCTCTCTCTCTCTTTCTCTCTCTCTCTCTCTCTCTAACAATTTAGACAAAGCATAATAGGTGCGCGTATTTATGAGATAATAAATTTTTTACTATCACGATGTATCGATTCATCGTTTCATTAATCGTATCTTTAAAATAAAACAAAAAGGAAATATAATAAAACAATTCGAGATAATTTCTTTTTTACAAGAAACAATTTAAGAAGAACGTCGAATAAATTTCTTTATTTTACATTTTTATTAAAAACAAATAGACAAATACATTCGATAAAAAGGATCAATTGAATGAATTAAAGAGATATCAATCGTTAGTGGAATTCAAACGATGTGATAAATATTCTTGAATATTATAAATATATGAATTAGTATCGAAGAACCTCGAATGATTGAACTTTTTCTTCTTTCTTTTCTTTTCATTAACAACAAATACACGTACTCGATAAAAGAGATCAATTGAATGAATTCGAGATATATCAATCGTTAATGATATCCAATCGATATTACGAATATTTTTGAATATTAAAAAGTTTCGTAAAAGTGTCGAAGAACGTCCAATGATTTTTCCTTTAATTTTTTTTTTCCTTTTTTATTATTAACAACAAATACACGTACTTGATAAAAGAGATCAATTGAATGAGTTAAAGAGAAGTCAATCGTTAGTGGTATCCAATCGATCCGAATCAGAGTCGCGTTATCGTCTATAAAGAAATTCGCGATTAATCGAGGGGCGTTCGCTACGGTAAAACGTTTTTGCGTCATGTGATAGTGGGTATCCTTATATATGCGTGTAAATACATATATGTTCACACGTATGTACAATACTCGTATATGTTTACTCATGTTCACGCTCATGTAAGGAACGCACGTGATGCAACGCGAACAAATCGCTGCGTCAGAACCTACAGAAAGTCTTCAGCTAATGATGAAAATTTAGTCTCACCGACATAGAAAGTTGTATTTTTAGTGTATCGATCACAAGACAAGCGAATGAATTTGATTATGTATTGGATTGGCCAATAAGTCATATATATATATATATATATATATATATATATAATATATATATATATATAATATATATACGTTAGAAAATTTGCAGCTTTTATATCTAAATAAATAATATAATGTAATATATAATAAAATAAATATATGTTTTTGATAATAAAATATATTGTTTACAATATCAGTAAATAATATAATATATTATATCGTTAATATATAATAGTATGAAATACTCAAAATTCTGATATTATTTATTGACCAATCCGATATTTTTTATTCATAAACATTACGAAATAGTATTTATTTCATTTTTTCTTTTTCGGATAATCGGAGATTTTCTTACGTCCCCGATGTCTCGTTAAATCGTAGGTTGATATTAATAAGGGAAAAGGTAGAAAGTACTGTGTGATTTTTTAAGTTTGAGTTTGAGTTTGAGTATTAGGTTTCTTTCTAACATTCGAATCAAGATATGGAAAAGAAATCTAATCATTATTGGGAATAAGTTTACCTTTTTTATTTTATAACATGCGACGCAATCAGAAATGAAAAAAATTTATATATCGGATGGATTGAGAAACTTAATTTTCTCAGCAAAAATATATTTTTTTGAAAATCCAAAAATCGAAAAAATTCTGCGTCCGTGTTACATGAGCATGCGTTTTTAAATAGACTGAGAATCTTTTCAGAACTCAAAAAAAGAAAAACCCTTAGTTACTATTGATTAAAAATTTTTGTCTCTATAATCATTGCAAGATATACGGTTGTAATATGAATGAGAACGATTAAAATCTGGCATCTCTTGCTTTTTGCATTCCCTAACTAATAACGTATAATAATATTAACCAATAATACTAATAATGTTAATAATGAAATTGATTAAGTAACTAATGGTAATAATAATAACTAATAATAATGATCGCTATAATAAATACTAATAACTAATGACAAACAATAATAATTGTTAATAAAATAATAATAATATATATATATATATATGCAAGCAGGGATGTTGTTATTTTGTAGTTCTATTTTTTTTTTATTTATGACTATCTTCAGTTTTTTCTTCTCATCTATATTTATTTCCGTTTCAATGTTTATTTTTATTTATTTCTATTCTATCTTGTCGTTGTAATAAATTACGAGTTACTTTGTTTAAGCAAAAGTGATCGTAAAACATGTGTCACTGGTTTATCGCTAGTTACTTCTCGAATGTCAGTTTCATCTTTGACCGAGTAATAATTCTCTACATGTAACGGAGTATCGTAGAGGTCTCGAATTTGATAATAAACTTGTAAAGACTCACAAACATTTAATTCACTTCTCCTTTTAAACTAAATAAAAAAAAAAATAAAAAAGAAAAAGTTGTATCCCGACGATTTCCAGTAACAACTTTAACTTATTAGTTCGACGAGTTGACCTTGTCAACGTCGAAATGTCTTCGCATTCTCGTTGAAAGAGAACTTAAGTCTTTCAATATAACGATAAAACATATTTGCATTACAATACCGAAGAAAAGCAAAAAGCACATGCATAATGTCATTACCATATCAAATATGTTACGAGAAGAAAACGTAAGATAAAATATAGCCAACGATTTCCGCATGAGTGACCCTTCTTTTTCCTTTTTTTTTGTTCCTTTTTCATCTATTTTCCTTTTTTTTTTTTCTTTTTTTTTTCGCATTGAATATACATTTCGTGTTTCTCGTTCGTTATTTTCATCAAGTTTCAACTTGATTCACGTTTTTTCTTTTTTCTTATTTTTCTTTTCTTTTCTTTTTTTCTTTTTCACACATTTAATAATATTCAATTTTCACATACTTAACTTCTTTTTGAAATATTTAATTTTTTCAGGCCATTGTTAGATATCATTCGTCCTTTCAATTCAATTAGGTTTACAAATGTTTTCTTTTTTTTTTTTCTCAATATTATGCTTTCTTTCCTTTTTCTTTTCTTTTCTTTTTTTTTTTTTTTTTTTAATACTCTATAAATTTTACACAGTTGTTTAACTTAATTAGAAATATATGAGTTATCTCTTACAGATTCTTTTGCACTCGTTATTGAACTAAAGTTTATTGTTATTTCCAATCGCGTGTGTTATCAATATCAGTACAGTCAAAGACAGTATTTATATCTTCGTTATCTCGAATTGATATTGGTGAAATTAAAGTGGGACTTTCTTGATTATTTACGATTATCATTAATTATTTTAATCGATATTATTATTTTTATTTCTCCACTTGATATATCTTTCAAAATACATATATACATTTTAAATACATATTAATTTTTAACCTTTCGTATATTATAATACGATATCGTTGGAATCTTTATATATATATTATCATTTATTTCATGGTTTATATATTAAATTATATTAATTATTTGAATTAGATAAAAACAAAACATTTCTTTTTTCTATATATATGTTGTTTATATAATTTGAAAAAGAATTTAAAGCCTCGTCTTTTCTATTAAATCTGAGTCTTGCATAACGCGATTTATATAACACGGTATTTCTATGAAACGGAATGTTCATGTTATATGTAAACGAGATTTACCTGTAATTTCATTTTTTTCTGTCCGATTTATCTTATTTAATGGTATTTTTGGATCTCTCACGTTTTAACTGATATATCATAACGCGTTGTAATAAGCGTACTTTTATTATGTTGCAAAAATATAATGATCGTTGGGTGAATCATATAACTGTTATGTAGTTCAATAAAAAATTTTTCAACTGCAATTGCAATGCTCCTTATTCTGCTGTGTGTAGTAATTATTAGGGGCTGTTTCTTTCTGAAAAATTACTTCTTGCCTGAAAAATGTTATAATATAAAATATAAAAGTTATGAATACGTTTTTGATAAGATCATGTCCTTATCACGAGCATTTGTTTAGATTTTCTGACTGGTCTCGTTGAACAGACTTATAGAATTTCGTCAGAAAACATACGTAAACGTTACCTCTCTCTCTCTTTCTCTCTCTCTTTCTCCCTCCCATGGATACGGTAAATTCGTGAAAGATAGCACGTAGATGCGAGTGACTTCTTATTGACTTTTGGAGAAAGAGGATATACATATATAGAAACTAGGTAACCCTCTTTTACGTCATGTAACTTTCAAGTTACACACACATATTTGTATATTTTTAAATTGCATTTTTATTTAAAAATTCAATTTTTTTACTATAAAATTAATTATTAATGTATCGTATAATATAGTACATAAAAAGTATAAAGAGAGAGAGAGAGAGAGAGAGAGAGAGAGAGAGAGAGTATTGTATATATAGTATATTATATGTGAATTAAATCAACTTATACACTAACTAAATTTAAGATTAATAATTAATATAATTAATATGTCTTGTTCGATCTATCTATATGTATAATATATATTATATTATACTAAATATAGAATTAATAGTTTCAATTTTTGTTTATATTCGCCTTGAGAGATTTTAACTTATTGTATCGTTTGATAAAAAACATATATTATTTTTTTAATAGAATTTCTTTAATAATCTCTTCCTCTTTGTCATTTTTTCTTGATATTGATACGCGATTATGCCGTAACATATCTGTATCAATAATACGAACGAGATACGTACCATTAAACTTCTATCTATGTATTACAAAGCTTTAACTTTACCAGATAAGAGGAAAAAGAATAGTGCAATTTCATTAGATAATTTGTTTATCTCGGCTTTTCGTCGAAGACTCGATGAGTCAACATTCTCCTTGAATTGTTTTATAAAACTCTCCTTGTATGAAACTAAAACAATACGACGATAGTATATTTATATGTGAACATTAAGGTATTAAATAAAAACGAAAGAATTTGGATTATGTGTAATCTCGATTTCAAACGAGATATTTAAGTACTTGCATATAAGCCAATTATTATAAAAATAGTTTGATGTAAATAATATATTTTCCGTTTAGCGATATTTTGATATTTATTATTGAATAATAATTCATTTATATACTAATGTAAAATGATAAGAACAGCGCGTGATAAAATATATTCTTTTAATATCTGAAATGATTAAACATTTTCAAAATTAATGAATAATTCAAAGAGGAGATATTTATCTATATATATATATATATATAAAAAAAAAGAGAGAATAATAATAATAATAATAATATGTGGAGAAGGTGAAGTGGAATGTAACATTGAATTATTTGTTTTTTCTTTTTTTTCTTGAGGATATTATTTAACTTTCAGAAAGCAGAATTTTTTTAAAGGCACATTATTTAATCATAAAATTTAAATATAGTGTCCAACATAAATATTATTTATACGATATTTAACAAATTAACAGAATCATTATCTGATGAGTGATGGATGATGTAATAGTATTTACTGAATTACTATTCGATGATCTAACAGTATTTACTTTCTCAAAAATTTAAGATTTCTAGTATAATAAGTGATTAATTTGTCATAGACGTCAAAATAAGATTAAGCTGAATGTCATTAATTGAAAAAATTATCGCTTCGTATAAAAACGTTACTTTGAACTACGTTTTTTTTTTTTTTTTTTCAAAACTTGTTTACGTTTGTTACAACTTAAGTTACATTGCTATAATACGCAATGAGCTAATATTTTAAAATTTTTGACTTATGGTCTGACAATCTTCATAATCACCGGCTTACATATAATTTCATGGGTCAAAAAAGTTGATCTTTGTTTATTTCGCCAACTTAAAAAAAGAGTTCTGAGGTCGATTGCGATTAAATGAGAAGAGAGAGAGAGAGAGAGAGAGAGAGAGAGAGAGAGAGAGAGAGAGAGAGAGAGAGAGAGAGAGAGAGAGAGAGAGAGAGAGAGAGAGAGAGGATATCTCTCGGAAGTATTTACATGCATCATTTTGATTTATTTCTTTTTATCGTCACGAAGAAAACAGTTCAAAGTTCGTGATCTAGAGCAATTGATCTCTCAACAAAACTAAACTCATTATAATAACAAATCAAAAAGCGAACATTTGTTTTAGCTCTTCTACCAGTCCAACTAAAATTTGCATTCTCTCTTTAAGTTTAACAGCGTACAATTTTTCTTTAGTATTTATATTGTTTAACGCCAATATTATTTAACTAGAATATTATACGAGAATAAATTAGATATTTCAATCGATAAAATTATCGATAAAATCATATTCAATAATAGCAAGATTAGACTATGTTTTTTCCTTTATTACGAAATATAAAAGAATTTGTTACAAATCGATCGAGAGATGATTTAAATTTCATTTACAATATTTTAATTTTCAAAAATTCATTCAAGGATTGTATCCTGATCGAAAACATAGTAAAACGAAAATGGAAAACGTTAATGTAAATGAAAAATGAAAAATCGTATCTTCGGTCTCCGAAGAACATCGACTTAGGAATGATTTTAAATAATAAAAAGAAAGAAAGAAAAAAGGAAAAAAAAAATGCAAAAGAACATCGAAATAATCATAATCGAAAATAAATTTCTCAGAAGGACGGGAAATAAATCGGATTATACAGGTCACGTTGTAAGATTAATGTAGTAAGAAAATTTTTAGAACGAGACGAGCGTATTTATATGTATTGCCAGTTTTAAATCTGACGTGTCACGTATAAAAGTGATAGACGTAAATGGTAGCTGTAGACATGTAGCACATGTATACGTGAACGCAAGCACGTTTCTCTTTTAGCTATATTACACATCTTTTACTACCTTATGTGTTCACTCAAAGAGCGATTGTTAATGCTCTTGTAAATTAACTTTCACAAAGGGTATTAATGGAAACTGAATTATTTAAGTGGCAAATTTATCGGTGTAAATTACTCTATTAAATTTATTACCAGAGAGGAGAGATGTATTATCGAACTAAATAGAGAAGTAGAAAATCTTGATAGAAAAGCTTGATTGAAATATCAATCTACGGTTGCAAATGTTAGATGACATTATTTCTTTTTTTTTTTACTTTCTACGAACGCACAAATACGTATCTTATCAGTGAACATCCACGATATCACATAACTTATCGACTTCCTCGATGATACATTTAAGAATATCAATTGTCTCTGTGAAAGTCGGTTTAAAATATTAATCTATACACATGTATACTCGTATCTGTGTATCTTCGCGTGTACACAATGGATATCTTAATACTCTTATGATTGCTTCATAAACCTAAGTCTTTTGATCTTACTTAAAAAATGTATTCTGATATCCTTTAGAATTGCGACGGTGTCTTTCGAATAATCCGATAAGATTTTGTAATTGGCACTATTTTTTCATTCCCTTTTTCGATAAAAGCAAGAAATCTATATGAAAAGAAAAAGAAAAAATGTGATACGTATAAATAGTATAAGTTTCTTATCAAATATTATCCATTAATTCATTTACGATATTAAAGAAAAAAAGTAAATTTAACATACACATGTGTTATTAACAATCCGATAAAATGTTATAATTGACGCCATTTTTCCATTTCAGTTTTCGATAAAGCCAAATAATTTCTAAGAATATATCTAACGCGTATAAAAGCAATAAATTTCTAATGAAACATCGTAAATTCATTTACCATATTAAAAAGGAACGTATAAATTAAATATAATTTCTTACGAACTATTCGATAAAATTTCATAATAAACATTATTTTTCTAACCTATTTTTCGATAAAATTAGGAAATCTCTAACGAAATGTACTTATTATGTACATAAATATCGTAAGTTTTTAATTAAATATTACAAATTAATCCATGAAGTAGGAACAAAATTAAGTATTACTTATGTATGTTTATGAATAAAACATTCGCCAAGGCGTCTATGTGTGCGCACGCACGTTGTTAGCTTGGGCAGCCATTTTCATTTATCTTGTTCGTATTTTACAGAGGACGTTTCAAAGAATTCCATTGAAAACGGTCACACGCACACACAAACACGTACACAGAAATGCACGTACACACATCTGTGAGTTCACACATTTTCTCTCTCTCTCTCTCTCTCTCTCTCTCTTCTCTCTCTGCCCCTCTCACTCTCTCCCTCTCTCTTTCTTTCCCACACATATATGCATACACATATATACGTTATCTTTTTTCATCGACGACCTTGAATACAAGATGCCAGAAAAGTAGGCGCTCGTGAGCCAACTGAGAAGGGTTAGTAGACGTACGTGAGTAAGTCGAACGCCTACTACGTCGTTCACAATGACGACGAGGGATCGACCGTTCGAGCCCTCGGGAATGACCAATCAGAAGGCGACTTTCACTCCCTCGTCTCTAACAACTACATATAATAACCAACGCAACCGTAGTTGCGTCATCTTTGGAAATCACATCACGTTTGCACGTTTCGTCATTGCAACGTCATTCAAACGGGATACTTGTTCTAATCGTTTTTTTTTTTTATACAAAGAAACAAAAAAGAAGAGAAAATAACAATCTTCCGTAAATCGATCTTAAACAAAATTTCGTTGCTTGCTTTCACTTCAAAATAAAAAAATATATTCCTTGCTAAAAATGTTGATTACGTGTGTCTATATGTATATATACATATAGTCAGAAGCGACATAGTTTTAAGCAAATTACTTCGATTGCATCATGCAAGAGCGCGATCGACAATTTCATTGGATGATTCTTTAGAAAATAATAGCCTCAGGGTGATAATATATTAACGTATCGTCGTACAACGCTCCTTGAACGCATTTCATCTCATTATTTATCTAAATGTATGCTTATACAAATGTACATATAGATACACGGAATGCCGGAAGTTATTACTGTGAAAGAATCAAACATTACTGGAAATCCTTGAACGATCTTTGAAGAAAAAGAAAAAGAGAAGTAAAGAGAAGAAGGAAAAAAAGAAAGAAAAAGAAAAGTAATGTACTTCGAGGTGATCGCACGAGAAGGACGAAAGTAGAGAACTCAACGATTTCAAATTTCCCGCGCTTTCTCGCCGACAATTAATTCCTTATCTTTCAAATCAATCGACGATTATGCAAATTTTCGTCATTTATTTCATCTTTTATATCTCGAACGTTCTCGCCATTATCCTTAATGAATGATGAAACTTACGTTCAAATCTGAGAAATATTTTTTTATTTCTCATTCAGTATTATTGATTTCAGCTTAGAAGCATTGCGCGTGAGTTTTCTAATCGAGAAAAGAAAGAAAAATAGGCGCGTGTTTATGAAAGATAAATACGATGCAATAATTCCAGGAAATTCTTAATATAGGGACAAGATGACCTTTTTGTCCTTCTTGTGGACAAGTTAGAGGCATTCGTCTCTCCTCAAACAGAGTACATTCACCGATAGTGCTTCGGTTAACGGCCCGTTCTAGGTAGGGGAAATTCTCCCCACATTTCTTTACCAAGTTTAAGCCACCTCCAACTGGGCTATAGTTCGCAGGGCCGAAACGTTTATTTCCGTATAGCGCGCCTGGTCTTCAAGGTCTTACAAAAAGAATTTATACGGCTTATTATATACATCATGAATCGATTTAAATTCTCGTATAGATGAACGAGCATTTGTTCTACTACAATACAAAACAATTCAATTACAACTCGGGCCAAATAAAATTAATATTGAAGAATGAATGATGTTATTAATCGTAGTCAATTGTAATTAACGTGACTATGATAAAAGATCTTCTTTCCGTTACGTCTATATTTATTCAAAACAAAGAAATGATAGCTCTCGATATAAAATTTAAATCACGAAGTGATCTAAATCCACACATACACCGACGAACATTTATGGCATTATAATCGAAAATAATTCGACGATAAGTGAAACTAAGAGTAGGAAAAGAAAGAAAGAGAAGAATATAAAATAGATTAAAAACTGATTTGTACCTTTGCCTCGGAGTCAATTGTGATTTAATTATGATTATGATGATACTGGACGATCTAATTTGAGATTATTATCAAACTTATTATCTTTTTCATTCATTAAATACGATCCAGGGTTTAAAAAAGATCATTACTCGATAAAAGGATGATAGATATCAAGAAGGAAATGACAATCAAAGGAATTAATAAACATCCGGTAAATTATATGTTACGAACGGAAATAAAAAAAAAGAGAGAGAGAGAGAGAGAGAGAGAGAGAGAAAGAGACACACACACACACACACACACAAAAAAGAGAGACAAAGAGGGACAGAGAGACAGTCAATCTTTATCGGAACTAGATAAAATGATCTGGCGCCATGATAGATTTCCCGGAAGGCGCGAGATTTGAAAATTATTACGCCGTCAGTGAAGTTATCGGTTCCCCCACCCTAATCTTTCTTTCCCCCCACCAATTGAGACACACCCCACTCTTCCCGCTCGTAGGAAGGTTGTCCATTGGCACTGTAGGTGCGCGTATGGATCACAGTCGCTTCTGTAGCAGTAGTGCCAATATATAAAACTCGTTGGGTGCGCTCAAGTATTACAAGAAGTGTCGAACTTGTTCGGTCCGACGCACGTTCGTGACTTACGTATATCTCTAGAAGCAAAAGAGAATAAAAAGGAATAGAACGAGATAGATAGATAGCTAAAAAGTAGTCAGAGTCAAAGAGAAAACGTAAAGTGTCGAGAGAGAATTTTTCAGATCGTTCATTCTTTTTTTTTTTTTTCGTTCGGTGTACAACGCGTACGTATATTACAAGTTCCTTTAAAATTTCTTCATAAATATTTGTCGTCGTCGTCGTCTTCGTCGTCGTCGTCATCGTCGTCGTCGTTTCAACGAAGTGAAGAGAGAGAGAGAGAGAGAGAGAGAGAGAAAGAGAGAAAGAGAGAGAGAGAAGAGAAACGATTGCTTCGAAAGACATTAACATCGACTGCTGCCGACTTAGTATATCAAGAACAATAATAACGGCAGCAAATTGTTATTTCTTTTTAAACCGTTGTATATTCACTCGGCAAACACGAAGTTCCTCGAGGGTAGCTCGTCCTTGGGCGACGAAGGGAGAGCTATGAAGACTTCTACCTTATCTTCCAACGACCCGATCAAGCAAGAGGTGAGGAGTGAAAAGGGAAGAGTGAGAGAGAGAGAGAGAATGAGAGAGAGAGAGAGAGAGCGAGAAATAGTGTGTCTGTGTGTGTAAAAAAAAGAGTGAGAGAGAAAGAAAGAGAAAGAGAGAGAGAGAGACGGGGGAGACAATCGATAAAGAGAACACACATTTGGTATGTTGGCACGTTGGGATATAACCAACTGTTCTCTATCTTTCTCACTCACATTCCACGGTTTATTACGCAGGAATCTTAATTATTCTTCTTTACCTTCGTCAATCTCTTCGACGAAAATCGACGAGGAAGCCAATTGTCGATTATAATATTTTCAAATCAATGTTCGTTATTGATTAAAAAAAGAAAAAAAATGTAAATATCCAAACGTTAAAGTCATTAAAACTGACATATTTGTTATTTAAAAGTATCATTTTCGGAGTCACTCTTTTAAAGTCGTTCCTTACGTCATTCGTAATACTCCTCTCTATCATTGTTATTGTTATTGTTATTAGTAGCGTGTTATATTGTGTAAATATGTATGTCATACACTCGTCTTTTCTCTTGTACGGTGCGATGATTCGGTACTCGAAGGCCGAACAATTAATAACGAATTCTTTTCGACGGCGACAATTACGACGGTAATGATTACATAATCCTTTTGGCAAAGTCCGTCGACGAGAGCGTGGGATTCCTCGAGTCCTGCGCGTAGTTTGCACTTTTTGTGAATGAAATAGAGCTATTTCAATCCTAGTTGATATCTGCTTGATTGTGTATAATGTCGTTGAGATATCATCTACGAATATACAATAATTATATTCATTAATAAAACTTATCGTCATCGACAAATTCTCGAGAATCCAAACGATTCTACGATCTTATTGATTTTGTCTAAGATCGTTCAAGTAATGTTTAGAAATTGTAAATTGAAAAGCAACGAGACAAGAAAAGTTCTACGTGATCAAGGGCTTCTTACTTTCGCAATACTCACGACCAACGTACGTTGATTACGTTAATTACTAATACTATTTTAAATATTGTTGCATAATTTTTATATTTTCCATTTACATATGGTATTTGTTATAAATTTGTTAATCATTGGAATGCTCGATAAATATTTGTTTAATTTGATTGTCAAATCGTGCTGAAATTACACTCGTGACTTGTGACTTTTTTATATAAATTTTTATTCGTTATATCGTTTGGCTTTGCAAAATTTACATACGTTTGTATTCAGACATACACGTGCACGCAAATGAATCTATATGCATAGAAATATATATATATATATATATATATATATATATATATATGTATATACATATATAGCAAACTTAGAAAGATAGATAGAGATTTTTAAATTAAGTCTATAAATTCCAATTTATAGACTTAGAAATCTTTACAAGGAAATTTTCAATGAATATTTTAATTTTTCATAGTATCGCCACTTTGAAACCGGAAATCGGATCGAATCGAAATTAATTATGAATCGTCGTTGCAAGTAACTTCATTTTATGCATAAATTTCAATCGATCTAGTTTAAATGACCGAAATAGGTTATTACGCGCGCACGTACACGTTTCAATTTTGATATGTTACGTTAAAATCCAATAAAATTTTTCAATATCTGATAGAGTTACGAAAGTAATCGTCCATTAGACTTTATACTATATATCGAGAGTATAAGCAATTATAATCGTACCTATACAGTAACGACTACAATTAACTTTGTTTAACGAAACAAGGGATCGAGAACAACGATTATCGGTTTGCATAAGTAATAATAGTACATCGCACGTTTATTTTATCGACAAGTTCTTAGGAAAAACCACAGGAATGCATTAGTCGGAAATGAGAGTATCTTTAGATGACGAATACAATTTTTACACCGAGCAAAGTCGATTCGTATAAAGTAATACGATCGTAATAACAGATATACATAGGTTGATATCAAAAGGGATGAAAGGTTAATCTCAATAATCATTATCAATCATAATAATGATTTATCTAGTCGTTCTCAGTCGATCAATCTCGTCAAATGATATTAAAAATAAATTTTCGTATCTCCACGAACGTCTTTAATAAAATCTATTGATTGTTATTACGATTTCTTGCTCGGATTATTCGACTGTTTAAATTTTGTTTAACTATTATTTGTGATTTATGAATTACGATGTACTTGATCTAATGTCGCCATAGAACCATATGTTTCATGGGGGAAATTATCGAACGTCATGGTATGATGTAAAACCGATTTGAAACGTTATCATTTCTTAATGTCAATGAAAAGTACTTGGAATAAAAATAGTAAAAATCCTGCGACATTGAACTTTTTCATATGCATATCATTCCTGTCTAATTTATAAACTTTTTATTAGCTAACTATGAATTAATATGAGACGAAGATAGAGACGTTATAACGTTTAAACGGATCAATCCTACGTAAATTGCGTACGACAATGATAATGATCGATCCTTAACTGGATGATTCTAAAGCGTTATGCCGCACATTCATTATACGAATTAATGTGTGCATTGGCCTTTACACGTTGTGTTGAGCTAATAGCGTACAAGTATTATAGTATTCGAGAGAGAGAGAGAGAGAGAGAGAGAGAGAGAGAGAGAGAGAGAGAGAGAGAGAGAGAGAGAAAGAGAGAGAAAGACTTAAAGTATATCGTGCATCGTCCTTCTCTGTATAGCCCATTCATGAACCGTTTTATTGGTTGGCTCACGGGTGTGCCAACAACGTCAGGAAAAGATCGATGTTCAAACTCTCCAAGGAGGGTGTTGTTAAGATTCCGGAAGTCTTGATTTCCCGGGAAATTTCAAATTTACGTATCTCCTTGAGTGTCACGTGACCTGGGCAAATATCACGCGATTTAAATATTTCCAACGGGAGATATGTATTACAAATGGAAAAAACAAATAAATAAATAAAATAAAATACGTCTCGATGGCATTGAATGAATTTTGCGATTGCGAAATTTTCTATGTGAAAAATTTAGTTAAAACTTTGCTTAATATTAGTTAAAACACCTGTTGGTGATTCGATTTATATCGAAATATTCCAAAATATGGTAAATTCTTTACGAGAACATTGTTAAATATTTACATAAAATTCATTCCGATGAATTAATTAACGTATTAAATTCGAACTTAATTCGAAATTGTATATCGCTAGAAAATCGACTCGAACATATCCGAACGTATCCTGAATTAATCGAACGATCGAAAAGATAAAACGCGTTCGTTATTTTCATTTTTCATGATATATAGATTCTTTATAAATATCGATGACGAAATATAATTATGCAATAGGATATTTCATATTTCTTTCTCTCGAGTAGATCTTTCTAGTAAGAATGATGATAGATAATAGAAAATTTGTCGAAGGTCGTTCGAGGAATGTTAATCGTCAGTCGATTCGTTCGTCTGTAAGTAATGTGCTAATTAGAATGTTGTATTTAACTTGGCTGTTTTTTTTTTTTTTTATCTAAGATACGAGATGCCTGCAAGGACCTTATTCTCTCCAACGATCAACTCCAAATAGTTATGGAAAAGCTCTTGGAAGAGATTACTAAAGGGCTCTCAAAATCTGGCCACGACGATGCCATTGTGAAATGCTTTACCACATACGTACAGGATCTTCCAAATGGCACAGGTAACAGGTTTTTCGTTGCACGATGTTAATCCTAAAAAATACATTAAAAATAAATTAAAAATTAAAATGTATTATAAAGGAAAGGTTTCTTATTATATTCTTCTTTATTTAACAGAGAAAGGTCACTTCTTGGCATTGGATTTGGGTGGTACCAATTTTCGTGTTCTATTGATCACACTGGACGGTATGAGCTTCGACATGAAGAGTAAAATCTACGCAATACCACAAAGTCTTATGTTGGGTACTGGTACTCAACTATTCGATCATATCGCACAGTGTCTAGCCTTATTCGTGAAAGATTTAAATCTACAAGATGAAGTACTACCACTCGGTTTTACCTTTAGTTTTCCATTGTCTCAGCACGGTCTAACAAAAGGCTATCTTGTAAGATGGACAAAGGGCTTTAATTGTAGCGGAGTTATAGGCGAGGACGTTGTCGCTTTATTGGAGGAAGCCATTCGAAAAAGAGACGTACGATCTTATATTTTCCTTCTTTACCTTTTTCTTTCTCTATATCTCCACTTACTGATTAACGTTGTTCATTTAATTTATCTGAAATATGAAACATCGTATATCATCGTGTTGCGATAATTTCGACGATTCTTGACAATTACGAGAATCCCATTACAGTCGTTACAATTTTATACAAAATTACAGGATATTTAAACTCTGCAGGACGTCAAGATCGATGTTTGTGCCATCTTGAACGATACTACTGGTACCTTAATGTCCTGTGCTTGGAAAAATAGAAATTGTCGTATCGGCTTGATCGTTGGTAAGTTTTATAAAACAAATTTAAATATTCACACACACAACATTCTTTGACAAATCCTCGATAAATCTTTTTCTCTAACTATTTTTTTTTCTTTTTCTCTTACACAGGAACAGGAACCAATGCTTGTTACGTAGAGAAAACGAATAACGTAGAATGTGCGGTCTCTGGAAATTATTCCAAGGAAAAGCAACATATGCTGATCAACACAGAATGGGGCGCTTTCGGTGAACGTGGAGCCCTCGATTTTATTATCACAGAATTTGATCGTTCGATCGACGATAACTCTATCAATCCTGGAAAACAATTGTTTGAGAAAATGATATCGGGCATGTATATGGGAGAAATTACGAGGCTCGTTCTTGAGAAGCTTGTCAACGAGGGTTTAATCTTTGGTGGCAAATGTTCAAGTGATCTTAAAAAGCGAGGAAAATTCTTCACAAAATACGTATCCGAAATAGAAAAGTGAGTGAACGGTTTGATTTCTCTGTCTCTTTTTTCTCTCTTTCTCTCTTTCTTTCTTTATCTATCTATCTTCTCGTTTCGTTTTTTTTTTTTTTAATGATAATTTAATTCCTTCAGTGATCCCAAAGGCAAATATACGAATTGTCGTGATATCTTAATGGAATTGGGTCAGCGTAACGTTTCGGATCAGGACTGTGAGAACGTTAGGTACGTTTGCTCGATCATTTCGAGGAGAGCAGCTCATCTTGCAAGTGCTGGCATCGCTACACTTTTAAATAAAATGGGCGAAGAAAGAGTCACCGTTGGTATCGATGGTTCGGTCTACAGATTTCATCCGCACTTTCATGATCTCATGACGGCAAAGATCAGTGAATTGACGAGTCGTCAAGTGAGTCTGCGAAAAAATAAAATATAGAAATATAAATATATATCTTATAATAATATAAAATATAAAAAGAAATATATATACTATCGAATGTGATATAATACAAGTACAAGAAACATAACATAATATATTAAAAGTAATGATACAATGAATATGTATATGTGTGTGTATGTATATATATATATATATATATATATATATATATATATATATACAATTTACGTCTACTACATATTTCTTGTGTATTAAATATATATTATATATATTTCTAAATTTTATATTTATATTTATATTTGTAATCTTTATTATATTATATGTAATATTACATGTAATGTATTATATATAATTTAAAACAATTTGTTTCAACAGTTCGACCTAATGCTATCAGAGGATGGAAGTGGTCGTGGTGCCGCGCTGGTTGCCGCGGTAGCTTCGTTAAGACATTGAAGACGTTGGCTGTGCCACATCAACTACTTAGCATATATCAAATTATACGAAGTAATGATAACGATTTGACACGAGCCGATACTCGAAACACACTTAACATACAGAAAAAGAAAAACATATAATTAATATACACGGACTTACATAAGTGGGGAGACACCACATACGAATACACACGAAGAGAGAAAGAATGAGAAAGACAAATAGAAAAAGAGAGAGAGAGAGAGAGAGAGAGTGAGAGAGAGTGAGATAGAAATGAAAAAAATGTCTTGTACATAGAGCACAAAACTAGCCCTAGCTCGTCAGCCATAACTGGCCAGGGCTAGTCCGTGAGATATAATTAGTTTATAAAGAAAAGAAAAAACAACAAACAAAAACGAACCTCTACTTATGACCTCGATTTTACGTACACACATACACAAGCACACGCATACATACAAATACACCATTGTACGGATCTTTTATCATTAACTTATTGTTAAGAGGCGCGCGTATCAACAAAGCAAACACACACACACATACACACGCATACATACATATACATACATATATATATACATATATATATGTATATATATGCAGACACATATATATATACATATATATATATGCATATATATATATATATGCATAGACACACACACATATATGTGTATATATATACATAGGGACCTTCGAGTTAGTTTAACGAAAGAAACGGCGAAAGACCTTCTGGTAGAAGAGAACAAGAGATCTAAACACTTAAAATATATTTATCGGCACCCTTGGATATCTGAACAAAAAAAGAAAAAAGAAAAAAAAAAAAAAAAACAACACAAGAAATTTCTAAAATACCCCTATTAATCGTATATTTTGATACGAAGAAATGAAAAAGAAAGAAAGAAAAAAAAATAAGAAAAAAGAAAAGCAAGAAAAAGAAAAGATTTGCTTTATACGTAATTCTCACGACAAAATTCAAAATCATTTTACTGCCAAAGGGGCTAGCCGAGGATCGTATAGATAAATAAATTGTGTGATTAGTGAAAAACGAGACGCGGTATAATTTATTAAGTAAAAAAAATAGAGGAGAAAAGACACGAAGATGAAGAAGATGAAAATGAAAATAATGATGAAGATGAAGAAGAGAGAGAGAGAGAGAGAGAGAGAGAGAAAACATAATCAAAGAACTTTTTTATTTTTCTTTCTCTCTAATTGTTGTGTAGGACGTACGGAACGTCCAATTGTCGATATAAACAAAAAGAAATAGATATATAGAAAAACCAACGAGAGAGAGAGAGAGAGAGAGAGAGAGAGAGAGAGAGAAATTATGTACGAAGAATGTGTGTTAAAATGGAGTAGCTACAAAGTTTGCGTCGTTTGAAATATATTTTTAGACTTTTAGATTATTATTTAGACACGGTTGTGCTTTCGTAGAGCTCGCATTTTCAAATCAACATCGTTCGTTAGAATTTAAACGTTCGATACGTGATAATGCATATCGTCCGATCTCGTCGAAGACACGATCGATATTTTTGTTCTCTCTTTTGAAGCTGTACGAGCATCAGAAAAAGATATTAGTAAAGAACACAAAGATATTAACAAATATTTACTTCGTATCGCTTCGATGCTTTCTCTCTTTTTTTTTTTTTTTTTCCTTATTCTGTTTTTCTTTGTAATTTAATTTTTAGTCTACTCAATAATTTCTCTCATGTGTTTAATTTAAAACAAATTTTTGTGAAAACAATGGACTCGATAAAAAAAAAAAAAGAAAAAGAAGAAGAACAAAAGAAAAAAGAATTTTTCGATTAAGAATCGAAATTTTTATAGCCAATTGTTTTCGCGAGTCTATTGCTCTACTAACACGACAAAAGAAAAAAAAAAGAAAGAGAGAAAGAAAGAGAGAGAAGATAGCAATCATTCAATAGTACTCAACTTCGTGGAGTATACATGAATGTTAGAAGTAAAACAGAAATGTTCCTACGTTAGTAGACACGTGCAACGGTATTCGACGTAATTGACGTTAGTTAATAAATGGAATGAGATAAGGAGGGAAAAAGAAATAAGGAAAAAGAAATATCGAAGAATATTAAATAAATTGGTGAGATAAAAGTGACATTCGAGTGAATCCAACGGCTAAAATTATTTGCACGGAAAATCGTCGAGAAAGGACAAGAATTAGAAAAAAAAAAAAAAAGAAACAAAAAGAGAAAGAAAGAGAGAAAGAAAAAACGAGAGAAAAGAAAAGAAAAGAAAACCATAAATTTGGTTGCTATATTGTATTCGTCGTACACATTCTTATCGTTGATACGATAAGACGTAATAGAATAGACAGTGATAAAGATCGAATATAACAAAATGACTTACCTACGTAAAAGCAGTACTTTTCAGTGACTGTCGTTATCGTTGAACATATATTTTATTTTATATTTTATTTTACTTTTTCTTTTCCTTTAATTTCTCTATACGAACATCGTTAGTTCTTCCAATCCTCGTTCCTTGTTCATCGACTATCAACACGATGCTACGACGTTTACGAAGACTTAAGTCGGTGAGTATTTAATAGACGAATGTAACAATCGATCGTTCTGAATTATTTATGAAAGAAACAAAGAAGTGAAACAAGAAGTTTGTTATAGATTACGTTAAATTGCGTGAATAATCGTAAGTCGTTCGCTTGGACGCATGCACTTTTAGAAACTGTATAGCTCGAGAAATTATAGCGACGAAGTAATTATATTTGAAAATATAAAACGTGATTTTTTATTATTATATCTGATCGTTTCAAGATCTTCGAATGAATCCAATTAAAATTTGTTAATTATCTAATTAAACGTTTCGATCGTGACGCAACGATTACTGCCGACGATGAGAAGAAATGAAGTTAAAAAATAAATAAATAAATAAATAAATAAATAAAAATTGGAAATAAAGGCGAATTCATTATACAATTCTACTCGAAGCGCGCGCTCGTCGTTGTGTGCGATAACACGAATGCTTCGAGATAGATCATGGAAAATATGGAAAAAGACGCTCTCGAGAATGAACGTTTTTTTTTTTTTTACATTTAACTCAACGATATTAGATGCTGTTGACTTGTACACTTGACATTACGAAATAAAAGATCTTAAATTATAACGCTTTCGTTCCTTTCGAGTAAAGAAAGAAAACAAGAAAATCTCTTCCTATGACTTTGAATTCGTTACAAGAATAAATAAGATAATATTCTCGCGATATGTTTACATCAAATTAACGTTAACGATTATACTAATTAATGTTAATCGTGTTTTCTTTTCTTTTTTTTTTTTTTCATTGGAATTAAAAGCGTTCCTTATCGAAAACGTGTGAGGAAAACATGTACGCGTCGACTTACGTATACATATATATATATAGCTCGTATTTTGTTATCTTAACGTTGCCTCGCTGCTACCTCTACCGTTGAAAATTCGAACTAACGTATGTCAAAGCTTCAGAGTATAAGCTCGCTGAGTACTCGTACGGACGGACGTGCAGAGGGAGAGAGACAGAGACAGAGACAGAGAGAGAGAGAAAGAGAGAAAGAGAGACACACATTGCGGTTTGACAAGCGATAGAGAATGTTGTGTTTCGCGAGATCACGAGAAAATAATGCTGGTATTGGTTCAGCAGCGCCTCTGATTCGATCGATCTACATTCCGACAAGATCCTCGGCAAAGTAGAACAATGATTAGCGGCATACACGTCGCCTTAAAAAATGCTATCGACGTGGTGAGTGATAAGTGATAATTGTCCTAATCGTTTTCCTCCTTTTGTCGTTTTTTTTTTTTTTCTTTTTTCCTTCTTTCTTTCTTCCATGAAAGCATATATTTTGCGTTATCTTGAAATTTTTAACAATACAAGGAAGTGTCATATATTTATGTTCGCTGCAAAAGAAAAATATTCAAAACGTTTCCACCTTCACAACGTTCATCGATCGTCCCTTCGTAGTTGTCGCGCACACGCTCTTCAAGGTCTCTTTTCTCTCTCTCTCTCTCTCTCTCTCTCTCTCTCTCTCTCTCTCTCTCTCTCTCTCTCTCTCTCTCTCTCTCTCTCTCTCTCTCTCTCTCTGTGTCTCCCTCTCTCTGTCTCTCTTTGCCGGCCTCTAATTGTATTCTCTAGCGCACGTGTCATATTTATTTTCCTTATACGTCCTTTCTTAAGAAACAAAATTATAAATGTTTGATTTCATTTATCGTTTTCAACTTCAATATGAGTTTAATAACTTCTATTGATATTGATCTATAAATACTTCATTTATATCGACTGATTGCAATGCGATACCGTAATGCGACATCGAAATTATAGGTTCCTCTTTTCTCGTTACGTAATTTAGTATTTATGTATACTTGAAGCATGTGATATATATACATAGTACGCATCTAGTTTCATATCATACATACATACGTATATATACCGCACATATATGTATATATATATATGTGCGGTTTATTTCGAAATTGGCGTCCATTTTTTTTGCAATTGTGAAAAGAATATATAAAATAAAATCAGAATTGGGAACGTTAACGTGACTTTTTTTTTTTTTTCTTTTTTGAAAAATGCAGTTAGGTCGCTTTCAAAATAAACGGCTCATATATATATATATATATATATATATATATATATATATATATTTCTCGCGCCTCATACTATTAAACTTTCTATCACATCTGATTTTAAGATAGCACCACCGGCTACGCCGCTACAAGACTTCACATACCACTGGAAACAACTTATGAATTTTTATATCAACCACTTGAACGATTGCAAAGTTCCAATACAATCGACCAGTATACCAAAACATCTCGATAGATTACTTGAGATTTTATTGGAAGAGGAAAAAGATGGGAATGATCCTGGGCCATGTTTGGAGTACTTATTGCAGCACAAACTTTTGGATCTGTTAGCTTCATTAGCAACAGCTGAGACACCACCTGGTATGAGAGTGGTCTGTCTTTCATTCCTAAGAAAATTACTTGGTCGATCAAAATACCCGTTGCTACATCACACCTCGATCTATTCACCTATACAACGTCTGATCGTACTCTGCAATGGGAACTCACCGTCTCCGATCGAAACCGAAGAGATTCAATTTCTCTTAACGCTCTGTTTTTTAGTCTGCAAGTATCCGCACGTGACGAACATAATAAACGACGTACCAATGCTACAAAAAGCAAGTAGCTCGAATCGTTCAAGTTCGGAAAGATTAGAAGTTGAAAAGGTTACTTACGTTCCAAACAGAAAAAAGAACAATTCTAATCCTTTGTTCGAACCATTGAATACACAAGCGATTGCCTTGGTAAATCCGAATCTTTTGAATCCTGAAAACAATAGACGAAAGTCTTTGTGTTCTAATATCAGCTGTATCAAGATAGACGTACCATCTAACTCTTCCACGCGTTCGAACGCATCTACTTCTTCCAAAGATACGGAGAATATATCCCAATCCTCGAGCCCGCTCACACAAAATGTTTACTGCAATTCGACATTGACTATGAACCTGCCGGATGATACACAAAACAATCAAAATATTACGGATAAACTTTGCGATGAACTTGACAATCCCGTAGCCGAGATAGAAACGTGTTTACAAAGTATGAAAGACTCGAGACTTACCGAGGGTTGCAACGCGTGTGACAAAACGAATAATCCAATGGAGAACAATTGCGGACGAAGTCTTTTGATACCTTCGCGAATACCAGCGAAATCAAAGTGCCTTCTATTGGAAGCCCTTATGAGCTACGTAAACAGTGCTGTAAACAATCGTGTTTATTTTATTTTATTTTATTTTGCTTTATTTTATTTATATGGGATCTCTTTCAACGATCTTTCGTTTTCCATTCTAGGACAACACGGTTAGAGTGAGAGCTTGCGAAGGCATCATGGTTTTAGCTTCGCTCGAAGATACCACCTTCGCTGAAATGGTAGCACAAAGCGATTTACCGTCAATTATAACTAGTCGTTTGGAGAATCTTTTCAACGCCATACCAGCTCACGTAGATCCAAACGAGATCGATGTTGTCGACGTAACTTGGGGTTTGGATTCGCCCTTATGGACGAAGGAAAAGAAGTTTCCTGGTTGTCGACAAGTCGCAGCTTTTTACATGTGGTTCGATTATTGTAATCAGCTTATAAGAGAAGCTTCTACGGATGTAGCCGATGTATTGGCAAAGCACGTTAGAATAAATTTCTTCGAAAAAATAGTTACGCCTGCGCTAGCCGATCATCAAGTTATCCTCGTAACGGCGTTGATTACAAAATGCTTGAAAGAGCTTGCATCCTCTACATTGTGTACAGGTATACGCGTCTTTGTACATGAGATGATTATTAATTTATAAAAAAAAAAAAATACAAAAGCACATTTTGTGGAAATTCTTAGAGGTGAGCTACTGGCTTGTCGGACACAATAGGCATCCAGAAATTCCAAACGTTTGTACGTCCCCGGTTTTGTATAGATTAATAAATAACTGTTACACGGACAGCGACGAACTGACGGTAGAGACGTTGAAATTGTTCGAAGAAGTTATAGATAAAAGAAACGAACATACTCTGCACTGTCTTGCATTGATGTATTTGACAAGTCGAGGGTATTACGATAATACGGCCGCAGATAGTGCCATTACATCCTGGAGCGACGAAGAAGATGAAAGAGAAAGGGAAAAGAAAAGTACATTAGATCTTTCTTATGAACAAAGTCATAGTAGAACTTTGGCTCCAAGTAATATTCATAGGATCGTCAATTGGTGAGCCCTCATGATTTTTTTCAGAATGTTTCAATATGCACTTTAATACCTTATTAGAACATGATTTTGCTTTAGCTTCTTATCTCTGGTACCACGCTATCTTCAAACCGATCCTGATATCAATAGTTACGAAAGATGCATGGTTGTTCTGGAAAAACAGTATTCTACTGTATTAAGGGATTGTTTTTTAATGGCATGGCCTTTGGAAGCAGTAACGCATGACGACTCTGCTAGTTCTGATTCCAGACCAGAAGCTGATCATGGTGCTACACGGTTTTACATGGGACCTTTTTTAACTATGCTCTTCGATAAAGTTTGCAATATGTCTAAGCAAAGATACGAAATTAACTTGCAACTTACGGTTGTAATCTCTAGATTAACACTCTTACCGCATCCATACTTGCATGAATTTTTATTAAATCCTCTTTTACCGCTAGTGCCTGGCACAAAAAGTCTATTTACTTGTCTCCAGAAAGTAGTCAAGCAGCTAGTTAACGAAATACCAAAGACCGCAGAATCTAAACAAAAATTGAAAGAAACAAGAGAGAGATTATTGGACGACTGTATCCACGATGTGTAAGTAATTATTTAAATTTTTTTCTTACATAATAAAAAACAATGAAAATAATATTTTTACTGTATTACAGAGAGAAGGAAAATACATTGCTCGAAACTGTTGTAGTTACAGAAGAATTTTGTAAGGGACTTGCCGCAATAGCATACGTCAAATATCATCATTCTATGTGATACTTAATATAAAATGAACAAATTTTAGTCGTTAATGTATTACTAATGGATGTATTATTGTTATTGTATTATTTTAATTATGCTCGGATAAAATATTATTTCTGAGATCAATTTGTATTATATATATTATATATATATACACACATACACACACACATATATATATATAGATATGTGTGTATGATGTGTGATGTGTGTGCGCGCGCGCATGGTATATATATGTGCATATACATACGTGTATATATATATAAACTAATTTAAACACCGTAGTAGTATTTGACATAAAGATCTTTCATGATCAACTTAATATCTCTAATAAAAAAAGCTATTCAAACTATACATTTGTAAACTTTACGTTTTTGGTTTTTACAAACAAGAAGAGAAAACATAACCTTAATTGCGGAAAAGAACTTTCAGACATTTAACAAGAATAAAACTTCTCCATGGAAAATATACCAAATAATTCTATTTCAACACTCATTAATCATATATTTTTTCATTTAACGGGTTTCGAGTGTAAAGATCAATCAATTATCAGAGTTAACAATGAAAAGTTATCTGTAAATGGAGACTTGTATTTTCTACCTAGCCTCAAATTATGGAAGACCGTTTTATTGGATAAATTAAATTGCAATGAAAATTGTACTAATATTTTGCAACATTGCGCAGACATTAGACATAATGAGTTAAAACAAACGGAAAAGATTAATACTAACGAAAAGGTAAAATGGAGTAAAAATAGAATACATATCAAAACATAACTTAACCTATTTCAATACATTTTTTTCATGTTTAGATAATACAATATTATTGTGTTTAGGTTTTTCAATCACTCATTTTAGCTAGTAAAACTTGGAATTTACAGATAACAAAATGTACTTTACAAAACGAACGAGTTTGCCTATTTTTGGGAAGACCATCTGTTATAAAAACTATTATAAATACGGTCATTCAAAAAGGACGATCGTTTGGAAGAAATGCATCTACAAATGAAAATATTTGCCTAACATTTCTTCCAGATGAGCAATCAGAATTAACTAGCATGAGATTACAATTAATAAAGAATATCAGTGAAAGAATTTTGGATTTGCAAGGATATTGCGTATGCAAGAAAGTTTGTCCTAATGCTATTATGTTAAGCAGTAAGTCTCACATAGAAACAACTGAAGATTCTAAAAGATACGTGTGTGGTGTGGTTAAAAATTCTGAAACAAATACGAAAGAAACAACATTAACTTGGAGGAGATATATATATAATAAAATGGAGACAATAATAGAGCTAAATGATCAAAAATATCTTCACACAAAGAAACAAGATATTAATAATGATCCTTTCATTCGAAATATGGCAGAGGCTACTATCAGTTTCGAATTACTGGCTATTAAACCCAGTCGTCCTGTTTGCATTAATATTCAAACAAGTGGAGACAGAAGTCTTACCAATACGAAAGGTTTTTTTTAAATTATATGATTATAAATATAGTTTGAAAAATTAACAAAAAATTAATA
>NC_057686.1:6748050-6753041 GCF_014466175.1 Vespula pensylvanica
TTGAGGAGAAGAGAGGGAAGGAGAGAGAGAGAGAGAGAGAGAGACAAAAGAGTCGAATCGGAGTCGTGGTGAATCGGTGACGACGCGACGTTCGGAAGAACCGTGAAAAGAGGAAGAAGGAAAGAAAATAAATAATAATAATAATAGAAGAAGAAGAAGAAGAAGAAGAGAGACTTTGTAGATATAGGATAATATAAGAGAAAAGGAGACGAAGGATTCTCGACGCTCGTGGCGTGATCCTAAAAAACGAACGAGGATAAAAATAAAAATAAGTAGGAAGAGAAAGAAAGAAAGAAAGAAAGAAAGAAAGAAAGAGAAAGATAGATAGATAGAGAGAGAAAGAGAAAGAGAGATAGAGATAGATAAAGGAAGAAGACGGAGAATAAAGCGCGCGCTGGTTTGAAATCGCGGTGCATCATCGCCGGGCGGGAGTAAGAAAGAAAGAAACAGAGAGATAGAGAAAGAGAGAAACTCTGAGAGAGAGAGAGAGAGAGAGAGAGAGAGAGAGAGAGAGAGAGAGAGATAGCGAAGAAGAGAAAGAGAGCGAGATAGTGAGCGAGGCGCGGAGGTGGCGGCGCCGGCGGCGGGGGAGGGGGTGGAGCGGCTCGCGGCGGGCAGCGAGAGCGGCACGGCTGCTCCCTCGAGCGAGTGTGCGTGCCTAGCGCGCGCGTGTGCTGCTCCTGTTGTTGTTCACGTCGTCCACGTCGAGTGGTGTTCTTCTTCTTTTCTTCGTCGTCGTCGTCGTCGTCGTCATCGTCGTCATCGTCGTCGTCGTTGTTGTTGCTGCTGCTGCTGCTGCTACAACTGCTACTCCTCCTGCTGTTATTGTTGTTGTTGTTGTAGTAGTTGTGCTGGTGGTGGTGGTGGTGGTGGTGGTGCGAGAGTCGTATTATCGTGACGAGAGCGAAGTGCCGTGTGTGTTTCTTCTCTCTTCTACGCAACTACAACTATTCTACTACTACTACTGCTACACACTACTACTACTACTACCAACTACTACTACCTTCTACTACTTTATTAGCAGAGCTACTAGAAAGAAGCACTACTACCATCTCTAACATCTAGTACGCCGTCCTCCTCGTCGTCATCGTTATCGTCATCATCGTTGTGTCGTCGTCGTCGTCGTCGTCGTCGTCGTCGTCGTCGTCGTCGTCATCGTTATCGTCATCGTCATCGTCATCGTTGTCGTCGTTGTTCTTCTTCTTCTTATCCTCCTCGTCCTTCGCTCGTGGCTCCTCGTGGGAAGCAGTGAAAGAAAGAAAGCCCCCCAGGATTACGTCAAACCGAGGAAATATGAGCATTGCTGCCCTACTACAGGCCGCCGAGTATATTGAACGAAGGGAAAGAGGTGAGTAGTCTCTTCTCTTCTCTTCTCTTCTCTTTCTATCACTTTTTCGATTCTTTATAGAGCGCGACCGTTGAATCGCGCGCGCGCGCGCGCTCGCGCCCAACGACCGTTCGCTCTCCCTCCCTCCCCTCCAACCGCTCGTCCTCCTGCTTGCTTGCTTGCTTGCTTGCTCGCGCAACCGCGTGTCGTCGCGCGCGCCAGGACCAGATGTGTTGTTTTCGGAAGCCCTGGTCTTTGTTACTCGCGAGATCTTCTCTTCCTCTCTCTCTCTCTCTCTTTTTTATTTTCTTTTTCTTTATCTTTTACACCCACCATCTTTTCTGCTCTAACTCCTCTCTCTCTCTCTCTCTCTCTTTTATTGCAAATGATCGCAAAGCGGAATAGAGATATGAGTCGTAATCTATCTCACGTATTATTTCTCTCTCTCTTTTTCTCTTATTTTGTCTCTTTATTTATTCCTTTATTTTCTCTCTCTCTCTCTCACTCTTTTCTCTTTCTTTCTTTCTTTCTCGGACAGAACCGCGAATATTTTGGAACGTGACCTACGTCGATGTCCTTCTCTGACGTAACGACTGATGCGTCATTCCTTTTGGAACGTCGCACGTATTCTCTTCCTTCCTTTTCCGTATTTTCCTTGCTGGTTCCTTTATTACTTCTTTCGTACGATTCGAACTACCACTTCCTTTTAATACCATTACCGACGTATTTAATTTAGAAAATAATCTTGCGATGTATACCCACCATCAGTCGCCAGCCATTATAATTTATCCTTAAAATTAGCCCGCGTATTTTTCTGTTTCAACAAATATCTTCTTTCTTTTTTTTTTTCGGCGGGAAATGTCGCACATTTGAATTATACGTTCGTGATTCCAACCAACTTGGAGGCAACTTTTCTTTCTAACTTCGTACGAGATATCGTACGGTATCGTTTCTTTGTGACTTTTCTTTTTTATTCTCTCTCTCTCTCTCTCTCTCTCTTCTTCTTCTTCTTCTTCTTTCTCTCCCTCTCTCTCTTCTTTTTTTTTCTCTCTTTTCTTCACTAAAATCACGATCGAAATAACTTTCACTTATCGCCACGATAGATCTAAACGTTTTTGCTGCATCATCACGCGAAGATGGCGTGGCTAAAGGTCGTTCGATTCTTCCAACGATTTCTTTCTTTCTTCTTCCGTACTTTTTATTAAGAATTACGATAGGCTACTAGTTTTCTATCCGTAGATTCAAGACGGGACGATTTTCTTATTCGTTTTCTATCATCAACGACGATGTTTTCCTCCAAACGTCGTCTTCGTCGTCTTCGTCGTCGTTCCCCTTTTCAAAACGGGCCTGAGTCCCTCGCAACTCGAACGTACGTTCGTTCGCTCGTTTCTACGTTCGTACGTTCATACGTTCGTACGTTCGCTTGCTTGCTCGCTCGCTCGCTCGCTCGCACGAAAAGAACGATTTCTTTGTTTCTCCTTCTCCGTTCTCTGACATCGTGTGTGCGCGCGGATCGATCTCGTCGTTTCTCCGACCCCTCTTTCTCTTTTTTCTCTTTTTCTATCCTTGCTACACATCATGCTCGTTTCGTATAATATACGAAATAAATCTACGTACGTAGAGTGTACAGTGGCCGTTATTAATAAGTATTTTGGTAATCGAACTTTTAAATATTTATCAATCTCTCTTTCTTTACATTAATCTAAGTGACTTGACAGCATTTTAGAAAAATGCTTTTTAATAAAATTCATCGTTATATTATCGTGTATATATATGTGTGTATTATTATAATAGGTAATATAATTATAATTGATATGTAATATTATTATGTATATTATTATTATCATTTAAATCTATAACGGGTTAAATTTACGATATTATATAGCGATATATAATATTGTATAATAATAATAATAATAATAATAATAATAATAATAATAATAATAGTAGTAGTAGAAATATTATATAATTTATATTATTACTATAATATTATAAGTACAAAAATAATGATAATATAAGTAGTAGACATAACACATATATATACTATTATTACTAACTATACATTTACTAACCATTTGAATCTAGAATTAAATGTATAATATGAAGTTAGCAGTGGAAGAGGGACTTTCAAGTGGAAATTCTCGAGAATTCTGGGGACAATACTAACATGCTGTGCGTTATAAACGCCCACTGTACAATTCGTATATACATACATACATACACATATATATACATCATACATACATCATATATATATATATATTTATATACACATACATACGTACATACATACATACTACGTGCTCTTTAGAGAAATTAGCGTGCGAGCTCGCAACAGCTGCTCGCATCCCTAACGAAATCACGCGAAAAAAGTACGGAGTCGTTGCGTCGTAATTCGTTTCGCGTCACCGTACATGCATACGTATATATTATGTATATATAATATACATACATATATACATGTCGGATCTCCGTTGTGTTCGCTTTTCTTGTTCCATAAGTAAGGTTAGAATAGACGTTTAGAGAACCCGCGCGCTCGTGTATATATATATATATACTTTACCGAAAAATAATGCTCAAGTTCAAAAATGGAATATTCAAATTCCATTGAAAATTTGGAAAGTAAGGTTATTAATAGGGGAAAAAATGGATATTATCGACGGAGCATTTTCTACATTATCGATCGATAATCGATAATTTCTAAATCGCTATTAATCTTATAATCCGATGTTCTCCTTATTATTTAGTTTCGTATTTATCGTTTTAGCTCTGCTCTCGTCCAGTAGGAAAGGTCAAGGACGCTTGTCCTTTGGAAAGCCCAAGGATTATTGCGAAATGGAAAGGAATATCGTGCTATTGTTAAATATGTCTCTTACGTCAGACCTTTCTATCAAAATGATATCACACGATACTGTCTCTTTTCGTATGTATACATATATACATACATACATACATACACGGATAGATACATAGATAGATACATAGATACATATAGATAGACGGACAGATAGATATACATACAGATACGCTAATATACACACACACACACACATACCTACGTAAGCTCGCGTTAAAATATTCCTTTCGATATATTCCACGTTCATCCCCGTAACTCTTCGCATATTTTAGATTATAAATTCCTTTTCGAGCACACTTTACGCCCGGTGATTTGTTTGCGAAGAAACTCGACGCACGCTGGAAGAGAGTTTTGTTCGGATTCAAAGCGATCGATCTTCGTTTAAAGCATATACTGTTCTCGACACACGCGTGATATCTTTACATACACATATTCGTATATTACACCTACGTATTTAGGTTCACTTATACACACATCACTGTAGTATATATGTATGTATGTATATATGCGTGTGTGTATAGTTCGTTCGCAAGTGCGTGTACGTTTGTGTATGTTTTATACAAGATATTAAATCGGTGCAGCTTCTTTCGACTATCGCGCCAGGGCGAGGCCATCTTGCCCTCGAATAATCTCATCATAAATATTTCATATCCGCGAGCGGAACGCACTTCGCTGCATTAAATCGATTATGCATTCGGAGAAAGATCGCTTCGTGCTAAACACGACCCTATGGAAATCCTTCCAACTTATTCCTTATCTCCCTCTCTCTCTCTCTCTCTCTCTCTCTCTCTCTCTCTCTCTCTCTCT
>NC_057686.1:6753141-6763141 GCF_014466175.1 Vespula pensylvanica
CTCTCTCTCTCTCTCTCTCTCTCTCTCTCTCTCTCTCTCTCTCTTTTTCACGCGCGTCCGCGATATAGAATGCCTTTTACGTGCCTTCTAAAGTTCATCGAGAGCACAACGATTCGATGATTTTCCTCAAGTACCAACGAAAGTTCGATGAAATCAAAGAAAGACTTGAAAATAGTAAGTTACGAAAAGAATTGTAGATTCTTCGATCGATTTATAATTACGCGGAGAGTTTTCATATAAAGATATAAATTCGATAAAAATTCGGTATTTTATATTAAGATGTTATATTTTCTCTTTTTTTTTTTTTTTTTTTTTATTTATTGTTAACGATTAAATGTATTTTCGTCAAGTGCGAATGAAATTCGTTGAAATTAAAAAAATAAAAAAAGAAAAAAGAAAAAAAAAAATAACGAAATTGTAGTTACGAGACAAGCTATAAATTATGGTGTTTTGAGTTATGAACAAGTGAAGAGTTTCAACAACGTATATAAAACGAATAAAAATGGTATTTTATAATTCAAATTTTTAAACTATATCGTAGCTAACGATTTGATGATTTTCGTCAAGTACGAACGAAATTCGCTTGAAATCGAAAGAAGAAAATTACGAGAAAATTAAATTGTCGTACCTTATAACAAATAATTTTGCGTGAGAGAAGTTTGTTATTAAAATAGATAAATATGATAAATAATAAACTCAACAAATATGATATTTTATAATCATAATGTCTAGTATAATACGATTCTGTACATCTATCCGGTTAATTCATAAATACCCCATTATATTGTTATAAACTGTTTATATATAGTACTTATATATCAGTCATATATTTCCCGAGTAAACGAATAAATTATTTCGACTATGTACTGTTTCACTGTTTACCATTAACTTTGAACGCCATAAAAGTTATCATATTAGCATCGTCCTCTCTCTCTCTCTGTCTCTCTCTCTCTCTATTTTTTCTCTTTTGAGAAATTAAAAAAAAAAAAAAAAGAAAAGAAAAGAAAAAAAAAAACGAGATAGAAGTTGGCAACGTAGAAAAACACGGCTGAACGAGCGATCGATCGATCGACCAACCAACGACGACGACAACGACGACGACAACGACGACAACGACGATGACGACGACGACAACGTCGACGTCGACGAAGACGACGAAGACTCGAATTTCTCTTTAGCAACAAGCGAGAGCGGTGTGTCGGCATGCGAACGAGAAACAGAAGGAAAGACAGAGACAGAGAGAGAAAGAGGGAGAGAGAGAGATGGTTTTCTTCTTTCGCGAAGGCAGATGGTCGATGTCGCGGCCAAGCGCGTTTCTTTTTTCATTCGACTGCCATTAAGCCCATTGCACGACTACGACGACTACGACGATGACGACGACGACGACGACGACGACGACGACGACGACGACGACGACGACGAAGAAGAGTCGGTTAAAAGCACTGACGTACGAAAGGGGAGGAAGCACTCGTAACGTTATGAATATGTGTTACATCGTCGTTTCGCTAATTACGCGTTCCAACCTAGTTCTTACTCGTATGTACATATACATCTACGTAGATACATAAATGTGATCTTCGTTTGAACAAATAATATACTGCTCCGCAATAAATCCTGATTTTCTTTCTCTCTTCTCCCATTTTTCTTTCTCTCTTTTTTCTCTTATTCATTTATTTATTTATTTATTTATTTATTTATTTTTTTTTTTTTTCAAATATCCATACATATTTCAATATCCATAATCTACACGTTGACTTCGAAATCGTACGTTTATTTATCGTATTTCGATGGTTTTCTTTGCAATATAAATTTAATTCATATCCGAAGATTAATGTTTTGACGAGTATGTTATATCTCATTTTCTTTTTATCAGAAACGAATATAATGGATTATTATGTATACCGTGATAAAAGAAGTAGAGAATTGTGGTAATTAATAAACTCTTTTTCTTTTCTTTTTCTTCTTCTTCTTCTTCTTCTTCTTCTTTTTTTTTTTTAGATTAAACGAGTACGTAAATATTCTATTAAATCGGTATTCGGAGAAAATCGCGGGGAATTTGAATTTTCCGGGTTTATTATAATTCGAAAGGATTTATAGTGGATCGCTTGTGGCGTACGTATCAAGGATATAGTTTTTCGCGGGAAAGTTAAGATCGTTTGGTATAACGTAGAAGATGATAAAAAGTAGTAAGGACAGGACACGAAAGACCGAAGGGATGCCTTCGTAGACGACGTGACTTCATTTCCTCGTGCAGTATACTCGTACATATACGTGCTTCGTCGTTCGTCTCCTTCTTCTTCTTCTTCTTCTTATTTTTCTTCTACTTCTTCTTCTTCTTCTTTTCCTTCTTCTTCTTCTTCTTCTTCTTTTTCTTCTTCTTCTTTCCGTGTAACGAGCTTAACGAGCAGCCGGTCACGTCACCGCGAAGGGAAAGAGTTTTTTCGTTCGTGCGGCGATGCCCTTTGGCATTCATGCTATGCGAAATATCTTTCTTTCTTTCGATCGTTCACCGAAAGTGATTGGTTTGTCATTGCAGAAGCTGAACATGGCTATGCTTCGACGATGCCGATACCCGATGATATGCGGACGGTCACAAAAAGGCCAAAAACGAAAAAATCCCAAGGCAGTAGGTGCGTATATAAGATTTATTTATAATATATATATATATATATATCCTTTATATTTTTACTATTTCGTACTTTTCGTCTTGTTACTTTTTGCGATTTGTTAATACGCCGATTGCCATAAATTTTCTACCAAGTTTGCCAGATTTATTTTTGATTTTATTGTATCTGTTGGTTCTAGATCTCTTTTCTTTTTATGATGATCTTAAGGGGATAATACGGAAGTATATAATTATAGTACGGTAGTATATAATTAATAATAATTACATCACTAGATAGTACATTATATAATTCGTAAAAATGTTTGTAAAAACGAATACTCTAAACAAAAAATATCCGATTGGTAGGATTATTATCGATCGAAGGATATAAGAGTTGATCGTTGAATAATACAATTTCTAAATATAAACTTATCCAATTATTTAAATGATTTATAATTTTGTATTTTTAATAGCATTCGATTTAATAAAATTAATTCGCAATGTTTAGTAATAAAACCAGTTATGATAGGTGACCACCATAATCCCATTAAAAAGATAGATGGTGGCGACGAATGATCATTATGGTAATCAACGTGTTAATCCTAATCAATCATGAATAAACGTTCGTTTCTAAGATGATCAACACATTGTTCTCCTTTTTTTTTTCCAGAACGACTCATAACGAGCTGGAGAAAAATAGGTGAGTGAGAACGTAAATACAACATTACTCATATTCGTCGTACAATTATTTCTCTAATAGAAATTCAGGAAGATAGAAACAAAACGAAACAAAAAAAAATAACAAAATATTGATATAGTTCGCAACGTAGAAGAACCAACATATCGTCTTTCATCAAATCTAAGGTGATTTAATCTTTGTGATATACGTGCGTATCAGTTTTAATACTCCGCTCGAAGTTATCGCTACATCATTGCATAATCACTCCGTTAACATCTAATTACTATATTCCCAATGGACCGTACCAAATATAGTTATATAGACGTAATACACGTGTACCTTGTCTCATGAATCATCGAAAGCTTGAAGAAAAAAGAAAAAAGAAAGAAAAAAACAATAGCAAAAAGAAAAAAGAAATAGAAAAGAAAGGAAAAAAACATTAGAAATTCGCGAGTGAAACGAACAAAAGATTTTTGAATCCTCTGTCTCATTCTCTCTCTCTCTCTCTCTCTCTCTCTCTCTCTCTTTCAATTGTGAAAAGAAAGAGAGAGAGAGAGAGAGAGAGAGTACGAGGACAGTCTATCGATTTTTTGTTCACAACGAAGAAGGGGTGGGTAGTACAGAGGGTGCTGAGGAGAGTAGAGAACGCGTGGCACATAAACGGCCCGTGTAAAAGCTCATACCGGCAAGCCAGTAAGTCCGTGTGTTACAATACGTAGCCAGGTTACATAACATGAGACTCGCATAAGATCCCTGCTACACGTCGTATCGTCTAACGAGGATCATCGTTATATCGTCAATGCTATTTTCTCTTTTTCTTTCATCGACGTGTTACTGGAGAACATTCGTTGCTTCGTTCGTTCGTTCATTCGTTCGTTCGTTTGTTTAAAATTTACGTAGACGTAATTTTACGTTTGAGGTAATAGTAGTGGGTGGAGCTTCTTTATTAGTTAGGATATTGAACATTTTTCAACCATATAAAGGTGTATACAGGTATATATATATATATATATATACACATATATATATTTCATAAACATGTGTATATATATATATATCATCGACTCATCTTATCACACCGTGATTTCTTCATTCTTCTTGTTATTTTTCCCTCTCTTTTCTTCCCTCCTTCTTTTTCTTTTTTTCTCTTTTCCTTTTTTCTTTTAGCTGATAATCCTAGGTGATTTATACGCTCGGCGACCTCGTCTTTCCTCGATTCTCTTATCGATAAGGTCCAACGAGAAAGAAGTACGTAATATTATCCGAGAAAGGAAAGAGAGAGAGAGAGAGAGAGAGAGTGAGTGGGTGAGTGAGACTTTCTTTTCCTATCCGATGACAACAACGACGATGGTGGCGATGGTGATGGTGATGCTTTCAACGTAATAATAAAAAAAAATAAAGAAAAAAAAAGGAGAAAAGAAAGATGGAAAGAAAATAAAGAAAAAAAAAAGAAAAAAAAAAGAGAAAAAGAAAACAACGTAGTCCGTAAAAGCTGAGAGCTCAACGTGGTTTTAGCAACGTCTGCCTTCGGCAGAGAGTGGAGGATTTCGTAAACGGAAAGACGCGATGTCGTTTTTAGTAGTAGTGGGAGAAAGAGAGTGAGATCGAGAGATAGAGAGATAGAGAGAGTGAGAGAGAGAGAGAGAGAGAGAAAGAGAGAGAGAGAGAGAGTACGTTTATAAGATAGGCATTATTCGCCGTTGGGCTTACACACTAACCTCACCTTTGGCGAACATTCGTGTCCGTGTTCCGTTGCAGATGCTAATTTCCCAACTGTTGCTATTTACGACGACACTAAAGCCATGCAAACGCATTAACGAAGCGCACGTATACCGGCCCGGTACACCGCCATAATTACGCGGATATGTAGTTTAAGCTTTAAAACGTAACTGATGCCACCGACGCTTTGCGAACGTTTTACGTTACTCTATACAGACGTATTTGTGTAGTAAAGAAATGGTTGAAGATAGAGATAGACAGATGGATAAATAGAGAGAGAGAGAGAGAGAGAGAGAGAGAGAGAGAAAGAGAGAGTCAAAATACACCATAAGTTTGTGAGGATTGTTAATTCTTTTTTATCTTGTATTTTTTCTTCTTTAGTAAATTGTTCGAAATAATTTGTATCATACGCTACGCAGGAGATTTATTCATTTCCTTCTATCTTTTCTTTTTGTCTTTTTTAACGATTAAATTATTATTCATCTTCAGTATTTGTCCTCCTCCTATTTATTACATTTCCTTTTAATATCTGGATCATTAGCGATTTATATTTTTATTATCTTGTTATTAAGTTTTCACGTTAATCATCTAAATTAGTCTCTCTATTTCTCTCGTGTTCTAACTTTCAACAAATTTCTTTCGTTTGATTTCTCATGATGATCCTTGACACTTCTCTCTCTCTCTCTCTCTCTCTCTCTCTCTCTCGCTATCTCTCTCTCTCTCTCTCTCTCTTTTCGTCTTCATGAATGATTTAAGCTACGTACGTACGTAGTAGGACACAAACCGAAGTCGAGGAGAAGAAGAAAGTGGGCCGATGCAGGTGCATAAGTATGCGAGGCATACGTACGTGCTAGCATACGTAGGAGAGTAGAGGGCAACGACATCCTGTCCTAAATTTGGCCACGAGCCGGCTATAACGCCTTGAAAATAAATCCGCGGACCGGCACTCGGCATGTTACTTTGTTGCATTCGCTCAGTTAACGCTTCGTGGACAAAGACCTTCTCTGTTTCTCTCTCTCTCTCTCTCTCTCTCTCTCTCTCTCTCTCTCTCTCTCTCTGTTTCTCTCTGCAGATGCCTTCATTTAATCGTCGGTTAGACTCTGATCATTACTCATCTTCAGTTTTTATCTTCTTTATTTATATTTTTATTATTTCTTATCAATCGATCGATCGATCGATCGATCTTTCTTTCATAATCCGACTTCTTTTTCTTCTTCTTCCAATACTTTCGTATTTTTTGCGTTCTTTCTCGTATATCTCCGATATCCCAAGTTGGTTAAATAGAAATGAAAATTGTCAAAGATAGATATCTATCTCTCGACGAATACTCGATTAATTTTCTAAACTCACGTTTTATTCGACGATGACGAGGAATAGTACGACACGCGAAACGTAGGATTATCGTTTCTTCCTGTGCAAGAAAGTCGGCGTTTGTACTTGAGGATCTCCGAGCCGTGACAGTAATTAGCCTTTGAACGGAATAATAGGTTATCACAGCGGTAAATCAGTACCGTTAATGCCCGCCATGACGACATCGCTTCTGCATAACAATAACGCGCCAACAGCAGCAGTAGCAGCAACAGCAGCAGCAACAGCAGCGGCAACAACAGTGGCAACGGCTGCGAGCAGTGAACAGAGAGAGAGAGAGAGAGAGAGAGAGAGAATTAATAGTAGTAGTAGTAGTAGTAGTAGTAATAGTAGTAGTAATAATAGTAGTAGTAGTAATAATAATAATAGCAGTAATAGTAATAATAGTAGCTGCCGACTACGTTTGTTGGCTTCGGCTTGTTGCTGCTGACTCGTCGTGGACGGTAATAGAGTGTTTCTTACGAATAAAAATCGCCTTCTAATTAGTCGTCTAATATCTTTCAATGTAATATCGAAAAGAAAAATATATTTCCATCGTTAAGAGGAAAAGAAAGGAACGGAATAGAAAAGAAAAGAAAAGAAAAGAAAAGAATAGAAAAGAGAAGAAAGGGAAACAAAAATAATGGATAGTATATCATTGTATACTTTGTATTAAATTTTCTTGAAAGATTATTTTCCGTGAAATATGATCATGAACGCGCGCGAGCGCTCACACCCATATCCACTCACCTACCTACCTACCCACCCACTCACTCTCTCACACACACACACACACACTCATACCTACATAATGTACGTACATAGGTACATTCACATACGCGAATTTGTTGAAAATTGATTCGAAAGTGTTTCTGCGAAGGGGAAACACCAATAAAATCATCTTTTCTTTCCATGGTATGTACTTATCGTCATATACTTCGGATAAACGCTCGATTCTAGGCATCGAGCGGAGACGTCGAAAGGGAGTTGGGAGTTGTGGGTGGCTGCTGCTAGGAGGGTGCTTGGAAAAAAAGGGTGGAAACGAAAAAGCTCTCTTTTCTCTCTCTTTCTCTCTCTCTCTCTCTCTCTTTCTATCTATCGCTCTCTCTCTCTTTCTCTCTGTCTCTATCTCTATCTCTCTGGCAAGTTCCGAGTAAAAACCAGGGAGCGTGCGCGCGAGTGTGTTCCGAAGCGAAAATTAAGGCACGAGCAGGCAAGCGCAGGGCCGTAGGGAGCAGAAGAGGATTCCTGAGCCATTTGAAATGCATTGAATTTTTAAGCAACCTTTCCTTTGTGTGCCGCTCCTGCGAGATAGTCAACTCTTCCGATTCCGTGGATACTAAGGCCGTGTTACGTCATCATTTCTCCAAAAGAAAATCTTTCTAAAACGATCGACTACGATCGTTCACGTCGACGATAAAATCGACGATTTGCAATTTAATCGTTTCTGACTCAATTCGATTCTGAATTTCTCTCTCTCTCTCTCCCTCTTTCAACTCCTTTTGTTTTCTTTTTGTTTTTCCCCCATAGAAGGTTGACCATTGGGAGGGAAAGAGACTGAAACGTTTATCGCTTTTGACCTTTGCCCTGACAATAAAATGAATATGACCGATATGATTGAGAGTCTTTAAACGATTTTATATACAAGCATCATTTCTCTCTCTCTCTCTCTCTCTCTCTCTCTCTCTCTCTCTCTCTCTCTCTCTCGCTTTATATATCATTTTCTTTACGTTTATCACAGTCCTCGATTATTATTTATCTTCGTTCTTCTCATTGGTTAGAGTTATTTGCAGCATGACTCGAAGATAGATTCGCGATAGCATCGATAAACAAGGCCAAGAGAATTGCAAGAGATGCGGAAAAAGGAGTCACACACATGCACGCATATACACACGTACACACACTGTGAGTGCACACGTGCGATAGTACACAGAAACACGTATTTCAGGTTATTCTTGCATCGTGGAAAATAGAAAAGAGATATTTTTATAGTCGATGACATTTATAACGCGGCTGGGATGGGAAAATAAGAAGCTACTTTCGTAGCTTACATATGGCGGAGTCGTCTTCGGTAGGGTCTTCGACGTCTTCGTCGAATCACTATTTATCTCTAGTGCAATTTCTCTTTTAGACTCACGTTAGATAGAACACGATCGTAACGAACTTGATAGAGTCATGGAAATATATCGGTCGTTGGATGAGAACATGTTCGAGAATAAACGATCGATATTCCATTATATTTGTCCCTCTGAGATGGACCTACAAGCGTTAAATTAATTATCACTTTTCGTGCGGTACAATTTCTATAATTAGTGGAAATTTCGAATAATTACGAATTGAATATTCGTGATTAATTTGATTAAACAGTAAGTAAGGTCTAATTTTGATTTCGATCCGTCGATCCTTTTTTCAGATCTTAATTTTTTATAATTGAAACTCTTTTCTTTTTTTTTTCTTTGCACGTTTTATAAAAAAAAAAAAAAAAAAAAAAAAAAAAATTACGCAACGTTTGTACGTGAAATTTATAACTTTTAACATACTTTCTAAATATTTTTCAAATTTCGTATATGAGTTGACAATACTAAAAAGTCGGAATTATTAGTTTTGCCGAAAGACAACTTATTGTATTTAAAGTGCAATGTAAGATCAGGTGTTAGATGTTTGAACTTTAAAGTAGATAAGATATGTTCCATTTCATTGGTCGTACAAAATCTACATCATACTCGATTTTCAAACATTTTTCTTTTTCTTTTTCTTTCTTTTTTTTCTTTTTTTTTTTTTTTTTTGTAAATGATGATTTATAGATATTATTTAAACCAAGATTTTCGATTTGACTTATATTTATTTAACCAAGCAAAATATACTAGATCACGCGGTACGCGAAGATCTGACAGCTAAATTTTGTTATTACGCTACAAAAATGTATGTCCAACAAATTTTTAACGATTTAAACAGCATAAGCGCACTTTTACTATACGATTAAATATTAAAAGTATCCTTGAATCAATTCATATCGTTTTTCCCGGTATTATGTTATATTTTTGACATACGCTCTTAGAATCTCAGGTAAAAAAAAAAAAAAAAAAAAAAAAAAAACAGAGAAAGAAAATAAAATCGATTCGCATTATTAATATCACAAGCATAGGGCAGCAATATAGAATTTATATAATAAATATATAAATTATAGAGTATTAATATAATAATCTATTTACAATAAATAAATTATTACACTTATCCTTTATTTGACAAAAATTTAACAGTATACCGTTCCGCCCGTACATCAGAGAATTAATTTTGCGATAGAAAAAGTGGCACGATCTATTATCTTTTTCTCTCTTTTTTTAATTACTCGTTTTTATTCGCGTTTAAAAAGAATTATATAATATATGCGGCTTATAGCATAACTATTATTATGCGTATGTATATATTAAATATATCTTAAGTTTCGCCTATGAATTGACAATTAATTCAGTGATAAAAAAAGCGGAATATCTTTTTTCTTTCTTCTTTCTTTCTTTCCTTAATATTACCCGTTTTTATTCGCGTCGTAATTTTGTCGTAAAAATAAAAAAATAAAAGAAGAAGAAGAAGAAGAAGAAGAAGTGAAATAACTTTCTTTCTTTTTTTTTTTTTTTTTTTTAATTATACGT
>NC_057686.1:6768141-6773141 GCF_014466175.1 Vespula pensylvanica
AGTTACACACGAATACACATACAAATGTAGTATAAGTCGATTCGAGAGACTCGCGAACGCAGTATCGTATAACCCCAGTCCAGAAATAAATTCAATCGGTGGCCGTGCTCGAATAGAAGAAGAAGAAGAAGAAGAAGAAGAAGAAGAAGAAGAAAAAGAATAAGAATAAGAAAGTGGAGAGTAAAAAGAAAAAGAAGATGGCGTAGACACAGAGGAATAGATTTTCTCGTGCGAGGAGCATCCACCTTCTTATTTCTACTCCTCACTCCACGCACCCTCCCCTTACCATAGTGTAGATAAGAAATATGAATCGTTCGTACGATTCCGTAGTAGCCGATCTCTCTCTCTCTCTCTCTCTCTCTCTCTCTCTCCTCAGCCACATACAACTGACAATGAGATTTATTCGTCTTTGGCAGGCTCATTCCGCCGCCTCTTTTGTGTTTCACTCTCAGCAGGCAAATTCCTGTTGGATTTTCCTTGGAAAATCTCAACACCCTCCTTCTTTCTAAACCCTCCTCCTCCACCACCTCCCCCTTCTCCTGACACACTCACACCCTCGCGATACGCGTTTTCCGTGTGGCTTCGCTGACGTCGCGACTTCGTGCGTCATTTGTCATTTGCTGCGCGCGCAAATGTCTCTTCATCTCTTTGTGTAGTATCTCTGTTGTGTGTGTGTGTGTGTAAGTAACGTAGGTACGTCCGTACGTTTATACGTTGTACGTTTGTACGTTTGTAGGTTTGTGTTGAGTTTTCAGATTTCTTTTACTATCCTTCTTTTCTCGTCGCTATCGTTGCGGATAAAAGATGTTTGCAAAACATCATGGCGACGAGGACGACGACGACGACGACGAAACACCGTACCATTCGATAACGAGCACTGCAGTTTGTCAATCTTATTTTTTTTTTTGTTTCTTCGGCTTTTTTTTTTTTTATTTTATTTTATTTCTTTTTTTTTCATCCATCTGTTTCTCTTTCTCTTTTTTTCTTTCTTTCTTTCTTTCTTTCTTTCTTTTTCTTTCTGTCTGTCTCATTCTTTTTCTCTTTTTCTTTTTCTTTCTTCTTTCAGAGATAATTGATGATAATTGTCGAACCCCTGACAGTAATAAGTTTTGGAAAATGTCGTTGTAAATAAATATTATTAATATTATTATTTTTGTTGTTGTGTTGTTGTTATTATGCAATGAAGAATGCATTCGAGAGGAAATTCGTTGGTTCGTCCTCGTACGCGGGTCGCGCGTGTATATGTTATTCGGAAGCATATGTATGTACGTTCTCGTATGTTCATAGAAGAAGAGTCAGTAAAAGCTTTTGAAAGTTTGTTAAAAACGTCAAGTTTTGTATAGGAATACTTTCGAATTTCTTGTTGTTTCTTGTCAAGATTTTGGCGATCCTTTCGTTTCTCACTTCGTCTTTTTATTCTTTTCGCGAGTAGACAGATACTGAGAAAAAGAGAGAGAGAGAGAGAGAGGGACAGAGAGGGACGCGTGTGGCTATCGAAAAACGTTCGATGGCGCCGACTGAATTACCGGCGATTCGTGACCCTTGACCCGTGAGAGACGAGTCGCGAGCGTTTCGCGAGCCGCTCGTTTTAAACTTTAAATTACGACCTCGAGGTACGTACTTACGTATATACGTATACTGTGTGCGAAAGAGAGAGAGAGAGAGAGAGAGAGAGAGAGAGAGAGAGAGAGAGAGAGAGAAGAAACTGCGATAGTAAAAAAAAGAAAAGAAAAAAAAATCGAAGTAAAAATAAATAAAAAAAGAAAAGAAAAAAAAAAAGAAAAAGAAAAGAAAAACGCATCGTTCGTAGGGGGTATCGCGAAAATTGTTATTTAACGTATGACCAATATTTTTCTTTTTTTCTTTTTCTATCTTCCTTCCTTTTTTTTAAAATGCTTTTTTTATTTTTCTTTTCTTTTCTTTCTTTTTTTTTTTTTTTTTTTTATTCCACTCGCAAGATTGCCCTCGCTCTCGCATCTCGCCATTTCTCGCCACTTTGAAGCTCGTTCACCTTGAGCTCTTATGGAGCTGCACCGGTGTCCAACAGTGGTTCTCAATACTTACGTAGCCATTGAAAAGATCCTTCGAGATTCTTCCAGAAAACGGTCGAGCTTTATTACTCGTTTAAGGTTTAAGATTTATTCTCGAGCGTTTTAATCCACGATAATAAGATAGGACCGTTCGCGATCAATCTTATTTTATCATTTATCAATGTGTCTGGTATATTTTGAGAAAAGAAATGTGTTTTGTTTAAATAAACACTTCAGTGTTTTCAATGCTGACGTATCATTATCGTATTTTCTTTCTCTCTCTCTCTCTCTCTCTCTCTCAATCTTTCTTTGTGCACATACATACACACACACACACATATATATATATATATATTCTTAGATTAAGTTTATCAAGAGGAGTTCTCTATATAAAAAGAAATATACTTACATGATTCATCATGTAATCAACGTGTACCACATATACATACATACATACGTACATAAAGCATTCATGCATACGTACATAAAGCATTCATGCATACGTACATATATATATATATATATATATATATATATATATATATGTAGATGCTTTTTCACGTTAAAATATAATCAAAGATGGCGTCGGACGATTCTCGGTTTTCTTGAGACGGAAAGCGATATTCTTAATTCCCACGGTGGAAAAAAAAGAGGACCGGTAAAGAAATCGGAGAGGAAGAAAAATGGTAATTAAAACGAGAGCGCGCGTCAAGCCAGGCCTTGCTTTAGGTATCGGCTTTCAGCCGGTCTGTAAACGATATCAACATTCCCTCCCACCCCTCACACTTTTTTATCCTCTCTCCTCACTCCCTCTTTCTCTCTCTTTCTCTCTGTCCTCTGTCTGTCTCTACGTGTGTGTTAGTCCGTGTTTTCTTTGTTATCTTCACGTTTATCTCGTCGTCATTGCTTGTGCACGCACGGCATGTGCTTTGGACCTTTAAATCCGTATTAAAAGTCCAGGCAACTGTGAAAATCAACGAACTTTCTCCTAGGAAAACATGTAATTCGTAATTTCAATTACGTCCTAGTTTATAACTCGATCGCGTGAGGATGGGAATAAAATAGTAGATGTCTCTATGAAAGAAAAAGAGAGACAGACGTACAGAGAGAGAGACAGAGAGACAGAGAGAGAGAGAGAGAGAGAGAGAGAGAGAGAGAAAGAGAAAGAATGCTAAGAGTTGAAAAAGTAAAAGGGTGGGTAAAGTTTAATACTAAAAAAAGAGTCTGGAACACGTCCCACGGTTGCTTTCGGCCATGATAGTCTGTAGATATTTTCTTTCTCTCTTTCTCTCTCTTTCTTGTCTTGGTACTTGGTATCAAGAAGACGAGACTGAAAACATCGGCGAGTGGTGGAGTGATTACGATGATTGCAGGCAGACGGAAGAGGGACGATGACGATAATGACGACGATAATGATATCCTTTTACTCAAAAACTATCTCTCTCTCTCTCTCTCTCTCTCTCTCTCTCTCTCTCTCTTTCTCTCTTTCTTTCTCTATCATCTTTCAGTATCCGTGTTCTACTATGACGTAATTATTAACGATTTTGGTCTAAAAGAAATAAGAAACGTTCTTCGGTCGACGTACTCTTAGTTAATTTGGAAACGACATGGGAATAAGAGGACTACTCGAAAACAGAAAGCTAGTATGCGACATTTTGTTACTAGCTGTGGGTAAGCAGTAGCGCGGCGCGTGGCACGTTGCCATTTGTGCCACATTGCGGTAAATTTAATTTTAAATGCCTCGCCAAGGCGGGCTCCGCGGGTGCTCGCGATAGACGCGACAAATTTTCCGACACTTTTCTCTCGTACCTCTCGTCTCCATTTTTTCCTTTTCTCCTCTTTTCTCTTTACTTATTTCTTTATTTCCCTTTTCCTTTCCTTATTTTTTACTATTCCAATTCGTCGTCCCAATCGTTTCTCGATAGAACGAGATAGATCGCGAGTGGTTCGCGTTCAATCGTCGTTCTTCATGAATATTCTAATAATTTGCATTAAAACTTTATTCGAGTGAATAAGAAAAAAGATAAGATAAGGAAGAAAGAAAAAGAACAAAAATTAAGTAAATAAATAAATAAATAAATAAATAAATAAGAAAAAACAGAAACTTAAAGTAGAGACCTACCTACTCTTTTAAGCGTACATTTATAAATGGTTTTAATCAGCATCATTGAGTGCTCGCTAATTGTAAGTGTTTCTCATTGAAAAGATACGCTCTTAGGAGAACCTGTTGGACACCAAGAGAAAAAGAAAGAGAAAGAGAGGAAGATAGAACAAGGACGGATTGATAGAAGAGACGGCTAGGCAATGAAAATCGAGGAGAACGTTGCTGAGTTCCATGCTGACTGGTTTCCCGTAATTTTCGGCTTGGCCAAATTATATCGACGGTTTGCTCGTTGATTGGGGGTCGGAGGGAAATAGAGAAAGAGAGAGATAGAAGAGAGAGGGAGAGAGAGGGAGAAAGAGAGAGAGAGAGCACAATACCGCGAGCGAAATAGGAGGATAACAACGCTACGTTAATTATGCGTTAACAGCCTCCAATTAGAGACCGCATCGAACGTACCCCCTATGTTGTATCTCTCTCTCTCTCCCTTTCATTCTTTCTATCACTCTCCTCTCTCTCTCTCTCTCTCTCTCTTTATCTATCTATCTATGTATCTATCTATTTATCTATCTGTTTCTATATATATATATATATATATATATATATATATATATATATATATCTTTCGCACTCGCATTGTCAGCCCTCTGCCAGTGAACTTGCGAGTACATAGGCGTAAAACTCGTATTCCTCTTTTCATCGTAGCATTTTACATTGTTCAATTTCATTTCCCTTTGGTTATCCCCCAAATATTCAAACCCAATTGCTTTGATCGTATTGGTTGGTTGATCGAAAATTAATAAAAGATGAGGATATAAAAAAGAGATGTATATACACACGCACATACACATGAAACAGGAAGATTCGAG
>NC_057686.1:6780641-6820641 GCF_014466175.1 Vespula pensylvanica
AATCACAATTTTCTATCCGCACACATAAACGAATGAATATATCTATATATTATATTTATATATATATCTATATATATATATATATATTTTATATATGTATATACGTATACACGAACACACACACACACACACACACACCCATAAAGGTAAACACGTAAGAAGCTGATCTCGTTTTCTCAGTAACGAGACAAGGACAACGTCTCGCGAGATTCGAGCTCGATCTTCTCGTAACGAGCCAACTAACGACATGTCAAAGTTCCATCCCGTATAATTCGAGTGCTCCTTGGCCCGTAGCAAAGACTTCGACGATATCGATACAATCGAGAAGATAATATAGATGGGGTACCATCTGATTCCAAGAGGAAGAGAAAGAGAAAATAAAGAAATAAAGAAATAAATAAATAAAGAAAGAAAGAAAGAAAGAAAGAAAGAAAGAAAGATAAAAGAAGAGACGCGTAGACATTCTTCCTTCTCTCTTTACTAGAAATGTAGAAATATGCCGGGGAAAGTTAGTAGACCTATCTCGTTAGCTTCTCTACGCGATTACGTCTCGTCGAAGGGATACAAAGAAAGAAAGATAGACAAAAAGAGAAATAAAAAGAAAAGGAAAGAGAGAACTCTTTTTGACTCGATCAGAGAAAAGCTAGCTAAGATAGAAGAGAGAGAGAGAGAGAGAGAGAGAGAGAGAAGAGAGAAGAGAGAGATAGAAAGACGGAATGAAAGAGTCGAATGCGTCTTGGTCACAATTTTCGTCGCGATTTTCTCTAGCGAGAAGATCTCTAGCGTTGAATCTGCGGACTGGGCGTGATTGCCGGGTTCCTGCTGGCTTCGCAAGAGTCCGTGGGATCGTTAAGGGATGGCTACGAGTTCTAGGATAAGGTAAAGGAGAACGGAAAAGGGGAAGAAAGACAGACAGAGAAGGAAAGAGAGAGAAGGAAAAAGAAAGAGAGAAAGAGAGAGAGAGATTCCGAATCCTTGGAGTGCAGCTCGTCGCTAAATCCTCGTGACCGGTTCGTAGTTTGCCTTGCCCGTAGGTGGTCTATGGAATTAGGAAGAAGAAAAGAGAGAGAGAGAGAGAGAGAAGAGTAGAGTGAGAAGAAAGTAAAGGTAAGGAGGGTTTCCTTCGTAAAGGTTCAATTCCTTTCACCGATCGAAGAGTATCTTGCAACTTTTCTTCTTCTTCCTCCTACTCTCGGGTCCTTGTCGGTGTCCTTGCCGGAAGCTCGATAAGGAGAAGATACGATGGATAAGAAGGAAGGAAAAGAAAGAGGGAGAAGGAAAGAAAGAGAGAGAGAGAGAGAGAGAGTCTTATATCCAATAGTCCGAAACCGAACTCGTCCCTAACGAGCACAATAGGTCAGGTATTGCGCGAGCTTCCGCTGACTCGGCTCGAATCCGGTCCCCAGTTATATTCGAATTGCCGCCATTCGTCGAGCGGAAAAAACGATCTTCTTCTTCTTCTTCTTCTTCTTCTTCTTCTTCTTCTTCTACTACTTCTACTTCTACTTCGTCCTCTTCTTCGTCGTCTTCTTCGTTTTCATCTTCGTCTTTCTTGTCGGTGTGATCGTTCGATCTTTCACCGTGTCTCCAAATCTCTCACCACTCGCTACTGTATTCTTCACAGTGGACATGGTATATGTATATGTGTATGCGTGTATGTGTGTATGTGTATATGTGTATATATATATATATATATCCGGACCGATAAAGGAGGTCCAAATTAGTTGCTGATCCTTGAAAGGGTTCCTTCGATCCTTAGGATAGGGTCTAGCTCGAGATATCCAATGCTTTTCAGTATTCGTGATAAGGATATATGTACTCTATCCTATTTAAGTGAACAATGAAAAATGGATTGGCTTCTTCAGGTAAATTTCTTTCTTTCTTTCTTTTTCTTTTTCTTTTTCTTTTTTTTTTTCTTATTCTTTTTCCTTCTTTTTTTCTTTTAATTATTCGACCAAGTCCGTCCTTTTCATTTATCTCTCTCTCTCTCTCTCTCTCTTTTTTCTTTTTTCTTTTCTAAGATTTGTCTACTGTGGTTCACTCTTTTTTTCTTTTTTCTTCTTCTTTATTCTTTTCGACATCTACTTCTTTAATACTTAATAAGATCATGATCAATCGAGTTTTAACCTCAAATGAAATACTATCTGCAGGTAATATCCATCACTTCTTATATGTTTTTCTTTTCAATTATTGCTTGTATCTTTTCTTTCCTCTTTTTCTTATTTTCTTTTTCCTTTTTTTGTTTTGTTTTGTTTGTTTGTGGTTATCTAGGTCGTACCTAAGAAGAGTAGCGTTCGATAGGTCGTGCCAACTTGTACCGGAGGAATACGATCGACGTCCTTTAAACTGTATCTCTCTCTCTCTCTCTCTCTCTCTCTCTCTCTCTCTCTCTCTCTCTCTCTCTCTCTCTCTCATTTTCTCTGTCTCATCGTTCTTTTTTCTCTTTTTATTCTACGAATCTTCTCAAGTTCCTTCTTAAATAGATCTAGTTTTAGATCAGTAAACATTTTTATTCGTTTAATTCGTAGAATTAAAAATTAATGAATAAAATCTTGTATAATACAGTTTAGCATCTTGTAGATACTTCAGCAGTCGTTCTTTAACATTCTTATTGTGGAGTTCGAAGGAATTCGCATGAAAATCGTGAAAGTCGGTGCGCACGTGCATTGGCAATCTGCCATTTTATTTTTATACTCGTTTGTACGTACATACATACACGTATGTATATATATAGCTATATATGTATGTATGTACATATATACGAGTATTTCATCCCCACTATGTTTCTCTATGTTTCTCTATTTATCTCTCTCTTTCTCTCTCTCTCTCTCTCTCTCTCTCTCTTTTTTGTAATCTTTTTCTAACTATTTACAAACGGTACATTCGGTGATCTTGACCTTTAAAATACTCAAGTTATCATAGCTGCTCTGCGTTTTCTATATTCTTATACATACATACATACATATGCACATACATACATACATACATATATATTATCTATTTATTATTACACATGTTATACATACATATGTATTATCTATTTATACGTAAGAGGGGATCTCTCTCTCTCTCTCTCTCTCTCTCTCTCTCTCTCACACATACGATTTTTCGAAAAGAAAGAACAAAAAAGAAAAAAGAATAAAAGAACGAGAAAGAAAAAAAAAAAGAACAAACCGCGAGGATCTTATTTATCTTGAAGAAGACGAAGCGAGTGGCCCGTTATCGCTGCGATTACACACATTTGCGTTATTAATATCGTGCTGTCAGCGTAATTCCATAATCGACGTAAATTACTCTTCGGCACGTAAAAGATAGCGATGTATAATATAATAGGTATGTGATGTGTGTGATGTATTACTATTGAAAGAGAAAGAAAGAGGTAGAGATAAAAATAGAGAGATACATAGATTTCTTTTGGTTGATCCAAATCCGTCATACGTTTGAATATGTTTATAAATTTTTTTCTGGATACTCGATAAATATTATATATATATGCATATATATATACACATATATATATATATAAATTTGGAATAATACATTAATAATATCATATATATGTATCGTAAAAAAAATATAGAGAAAGAGAGAGAGAGAGAGAGAATATTGCTTATTTTATCCATTTCAAATTCATCATACATATTTAAAAATTTCTTTTTGAACGATTCGACAAATTTTGTTATGAAAAGATATTTGAAATAATACATTAATATCGTATTTAATATCGAAAGAAAGAGAGAGAGATAAAAAGAGAGAGAGAGAGAGAGAGAGAGAGAGAGAGAGAGAGAGAGAGAGAGAAATGTGTGCGTGTGTTTGTATAATATACGCACGTATGCTCGTGTATATATCCGTCTTTTGATTTATGCGGTATTTTTGATACGCGGTATTTTATTTTTTCCTTTCCTTCTTCCTTTCTTTTCTTTCTTTTTTTCTTTTTTTTTTTTTTTTTATACGCAATAAATTATCACACACCGTTTACACAGTACTTTTATACGAGGTCTCTGTTTACGCGATTCAATTTTACGCGGTCAGAAAATATAGATTCTTTTATAATCTTTATTGAATTTATTATGTTATTGACAATGCTTAAAGCGCGATAAAGACAAGATTTCAATTGAGTGAATTTGTATTTTGAATGAATTAGAAAGAAATAATTTCGTAGTTTGATCTACGACGATGAACGTGGAGGAAAAGGAATACAATGTTATTTTGATTTTTATTACAAATTTTATGATCTTTGAGTTTCTTTTTTTCTTTCTTTCTTTCTTTCTTTTTTCTTTTTTTTTGAGAATCTATTATACGCGCGGAATAAATATTTTTATAAAACTTATAATGACTTTTTTCTTTCGTAATAGATTTCTTTTTTCTTGTCTTTTTTTTTTTTCGTAATGACAGATATTTCATTAAAGTAAAAACAAGGAAAAAAAAAAAGAAATATGCACTTACGATTAGCGTAAATCAAAGGAACGGTTGTTAGTATGTCGTCTTGTGGATAAAAAATCCGTCATATATATTCCCAAATTTCTTTCTCAAACTACTGACAAATTTTATTATAGACATTTATAATCTATTAATACTTAAGAAAAAAAAAAAAGAAAAGAAAAGGGAGAGAGAATTACAGAGAAGAGAGAGAGAGAGAGAGAGAGAGAGAGAGAGAGAGAGAGAGAGAGAGAGAGAGAGAGAGAGAGAGAGAGAGAGAGGAGAGAAAGGAAGGAAGGAAGAAACAAGGAAAGAAGATAATTTAACGACGATTTTGTTGGCAGAGAAGATTAATTAAAATAAATCACATCAATTCAATATTGTCATTCGAATTAAAAAATTAATATGAAATTAACGACGAAGATATACAAAGAAAAAACAAAAAATAGAAGGAAAGAAAGAAAGAAGGAAAGAAAGAAAATTGTCTACGATTCGTAGGAAGGTCGTACGATCGAATATTTATCTTTCATCTTATAATCGAACAAATTTCGAAATATTCGATGTTAACTATTCTCGTGGAAAAACAACAGTCCCGTTGATCGGATTTCCAATCGGTATTCCATATAAATACACGTTTAACAAGTAGATCGGAAAGTTTTGAAATGCAAAAAAGAACGGACATCGATGAGATTCAGTCGGTGTAAACCGTCTCGCTTGGGATCGTAAAATTTCAAGTTCTGAAAAGAGGTTCAGAGCGTGCGCAAGCTGTGTGTAGTACATATCTCGAAGTCTTGCGTATATATACATACATACATACATACATACATACTTACGTACGCATCTACATACAAACATTACATACAAATATTACATACATACATACATATGTACGTACGTATACGCACGTAGGTAAACACATGTTTATATGTATATATATATATATGTATGTATGTATGTATGTATGTATATACGTACTTCCGCGATAAAACTTTCATCGTGCTTTAAAGTCTCGTTTACGGATGCGCATGGTCGATTGAAGGGCCGACGAGGTAGAAAAATCCACTGTTATCTTTTTCAACGAGTCTCCTTCCTTGCTCTACTTTCGGAGAAGCATTAGACTATCGTAGATTACGGAATATTTACCTAACATAATTTCACGATAAACTTACCCTTTCCTCTTCCTTTATATCTCTTTCTCTTTTTCTTTCTTTCTTTCTTTCTTTCTTTCTTTCTTTCTTTCTCTCTTTCATACACACACACACACACACATACACACACATACACGAAATGGATTCTTGGCCAAGATTCTCGCGTTATTTTGCTGACTCGTACGAACTTTACTCGTCGAAGAATATCTCATTCTCACTGTGCCGAATTTTCCTTCCCCTTTCTTCCTTCTCTTTCTCTTTCTACTTTCCTATCTACTTTTCTTCCTTCCTTCCTTACTTCTTTCTTTCTTTTTTTTTTTTTTTTATTTTATCCCTTTTCCGATTTCTTAACGTTCGAAAACTTAAATTCTCTTACAAGTTCAGAAGTATATTTATCGTTCAAAAATATCTTTGAGACCTCGTCGAATCACATTTCGTATTAATTTTGCGTGTAACTACTATTCTCGTCTTTTTAAGTATGCTTTCTTTTTTTCTTATTTTTAATTTTTTTTTTCTTTTTTCTTTTCTTTTCTTTTCTTTTCGTTCTGTTTCTAACCTGTTGATTACAATACGAAGTTTGTGAATATGTGTGTGTGTGTGTGTATCTCTCTTTCTCTCTGTCTCTCTCTCTCTCTATATATATATATAGGGTGTCCTTGTAGAAAGAAGGTTTTTAATGTACTTCACGCAGTTATATTCTCTATGATCGAAGTAATGAAAAAAGTTTATGTAAACGTGGTATCGTAAACCCTTTGTTTTTCGAGTTACAGACAGTCGAAGATAGTGAATAATGCAATCTCATTTGTAACTCGTCGAATTGAAATGTGATATTATATTGACAATATGAACAGTTTATGTAAACATTGAATTTTCGGATGAAAGGAATTCATTTTGTACGATATGATGTTTCGTGTCTTCTTTTTTTTTTTTTTTTTTCCTCCGCGAAATTATTATGATAATTTGAAGATATCGAAGTAATTAATTAATTATTTTTGTAAATATTCTCATTCATTTGATCAAATAATTTTTATTAATTAATAATGAGTATTTTGTGAAATAAATGGTCGGTATGTGTGAATTATTTTGTTGTCATTTTTTTACGATAAAGTAGCAATATTTAATGTAAGTGGTATAAATAATTAAGTATCGGGAATGCGTTTATTACGAATATAGATAATCTATTTGAAATATTACTAAATTATTATATTTATAAGTATTTTCTACTGACATTTTATTATAAATATCGATGGTTCATTCAAAATAATATCGATTAAAAATATTTAAGAATGCTGCTTCCCTAATAAGTAACAGCCTTTTATAAATATTTAACCGTAATTACAATTAGCGTAATTTTTCTGTATATTATCGCTTTTATTGAAAATATAATTTATTTATTATACGGCGTCGTCTTATCGGTCGATTTTATTTTTATTTTATTTTATTTTTTTTTACACAAATTTGTTCAGAAATAAATACTCTACGAGATTCGTAGAAAAACATTTTCTTTTTATTTTACTGCAAGTTTTGTTATTTTTTAATATTGGGGAAAGTTCTTGTTTCTTTTTTTTTTTTTTGCTGAATTCTTTATGTAAAACTCCAGGTAACAGTCATAAATTTAGGTTTAGGAATTGAGTTCAACGTAAATATAGTATCACGCAAATGCGTTTTATCTTTGAGGTCAAAAAAAAAAAAAAAATAAATAAAAGGAGGAAAATCTTTGACTCAAGGAAAAGTGTCGTGTTTTCGAAGTCGCGTTTCTGAATTTATTTTTCTTTCTTTTCTTTCTCTTTATTAATATGATCGCGAAATTTAACAGGTATAATCTTTCGTTAAACAGTTCATATATCCTCGGAAAAATTTGGTACTAAGTTTTACTAGTGAAGTATAAATTAGACGAATGCACTGGCAACAACATCTACTTGCGTTGTATATGGTCAGTAAATCTGAATTAACTAAACATAATTTGGCGAAACCGTATAAATGTCACTCGATACGCGATAGAAGCCCCACGTTGAAGCATTAAAAGCCTATTCGCACTTGGATGAAGGCTTGTTCGCGTCTAGCTGCGTTTGTTATTATGTTAAAATAAGCCATCGTTGAAGCGTTAACACAGAATCATCGTTCAATATAAATTTCTTTTATCATTGTTTTATTTGCTTGTCACCAGATGATTCTACGTTAAAACTTTTCCTTATCTCGATGGATGAAAAAAGAAATATATTTAATGATCCACGATTTTATTTATTTCTTCGCACATACTTTCTTTTCTCCTTTCTTCTTTAGTTCTGACAATTCGTTTATTGGTTTATTTGAAAATGAAAGATTCAACAAGAAAAATTGCGGGACAGTGTCTTGAATAAATCTTAATTTATTTTATTCTTTTTTTTTTTTTTTTTTTTTTTTTTTAATTTTATCTTAAAGACTCGATACGAATTTGATAGGGGATAAAAAAGGAGAAAACCTTTTTAAATTTACATATGTTGATAAATGTCACGGCGTTTTTCAACGAATTTCATATGTCTACTCAATTTTGTTTCTTGTATTCTTTTTATTTACTTATTTTTTTATTTTTATTACATCTAAACGAATAATACAAGGACATCTACCTCGACAAATACCTATAAATAACTATAAATAAATAAATACTTGATAACAATAGTAATATTGACTGACGCATAAAAAAATTGACAAAAATCTATTACTTATCGTAAATAGTTTTAACTCACGAAAGTTAATCCAACGTCGATAAAATATAACATAAAAAAAAGACACTACCGAAAGATCTTCATTTTCAAATGAAAAAAAAAAAAAAAAATAAATAAATAAATAAATAAATAAACAAAAAGAAAGTAAGAAAGAAAATAAAAATAAATAAATAAAATCCATCGAGCGTTAATTTAACTTTGTCAATTATATCACATATTTGTCAATTGACTTATAAGCCACCCTGTATATTAGAAGACTATTTTCGTAACTCGGCACGTCACACGTCTTTCCTTCTGTCACGAAACTTGTTTGTTTTTCGCTATCAGTTCGTTGCTCGTGCAGAGTGCGCCAAGATGGCCGGACGAGCGAGATGGGAGGCTAGCTAGTCTCCGTTTAAACCGCAACGCGGAATTCGTCCCGCAAAACTTGCCGAATCGCACGTTCACCTTCAGTAGAATACACAATGGTAAACGTGGAAAGCAATTAGCAGCTAAGAGCGGCGGCAATAGTAGAAGAGCAAGCTTTGTAACTCGAACGTGTGTAATGCGAACTCGCGTTAACAGTTTTGCGAAAGTTAATAACACAATTTCTAGTCGATCTATGTACACATTGTGCATAGTAGACATAGCTACATGTGTACGTACGTATATATACATACACGCATGTAGACCGTTTATCTTGTCCTGTGGATTTTCCGAAATACGTGCGTGCGATATAGCGCGATATGCGCTATAATAATTGTATAGAGAAGTTTATTAACGTCTTACCTTTGAGTTCTAGTTTGAATTGTCTTCTATAAGGAAAGAGAGAGAGAGAGATAGAGAGATAGATAGATAGATAGATAGATAGATAGAGAGAGAGAGAGAGAGAGAGAGAGAGAGAGAGAGAGAGAGAGAGAGAGAGAGAGAGAGAGAGAAGATATACGATACGATACATTAGAATCTCGTCTCGTCACTTTCGCCCTTTCGACGTTTCATCGATACTTTTTAGTGTTTTACCTGAACGGTTCCTTCCTCAGGGCTGTACCACATGGACGACGTTTAAACAAAGCGTAGATAAAGTGTAAACGTGATTTTACGACGATACGGTACAGTACGGTACGATATAGTACGGTACGGTACGGTACGGGCCGCACCTCGTTTGTCTACACTTCCACAGGATTTCTCTTTTCGTTTCGTCTTCTAACTACGTTCGAGGACGCGTAAAGAACTATATTTGTATGTATATATATATATATACGTATGTATGTAGATACGTGTGCGTGCATACATGGGTGCGTGTAAGTACACAAACTCTTCTTCCTGGATAGTTTAAACTTCGGAAAGGCGAGCGGCGTCCACGTAAATAAATAAAACTTGCGTATACGTTTGATACGACTGTGTACAACGTTACGTTGCTTCCCATATAGTTAGTTTACGTCTGTCGGTCGATAAGGTAAGATCCTTCCGTATCCTTTCTTTCTTTCTCTCTCTTTTTCTCGTAATATGTGTGTGTGTGTGTGTGTGTGTATACATAGATACACATATATCATATATATATATATACACATAAATACACACACACACACACACACACACACACATATATATATATAAATTGAATTTGTCTTTTATTTTCTCTCTTCCTTTCTCTTTCTCTCTCTTTCTCTCTCTCTTTATCTGACGTTGTCTCTTCTTTCATTTTCTACCTCCATCTTTTTCTCTTTTGAACGATTCTTCCCGGAACGAACTTCCTCTGACTCCCTCAGTACAAACAACTAAAACCAACTAACTAGTCGTCTCTCGGAGAACCAGTTTCGGGGACAATGAAAATATCGGCAGTGTATTTTCAAGGGAGCTTCGCGATTCCGCTAGTTCGAATTTGAATTAATCACACGATTGGACCACCGTCGTATCAGCAGAAACGGAAAGGACCAACCACCACCACCACCATCACCACCACCGTTACCACCATTGCCATCACCACCACCACCACCACCACCACCACCACCACCACCACCATCAGCATCAGCATCAGCAGTAACAGCAACGTACAGTAGGGGTTGATACGCGAACATCGTTCAACTCGGTACCACCACCCTTTTTAGTTTCTACCTACGTACGAGCTCGTTTCTCGTTTCCGCATTTTCCAAGTCCACGAGCAAACCGATTCCTGATAAATACGAGAGAAAGAGAAAGAGAGAGAGAGAGAGAGAGAGAGAGAGAGAGAGAGGGAGAGAGAGAGGAAGAGAGAGAAAGAGAAAGAGAAAGAGAAAGGGAAAGACAGAAAGAGAATGTAACCGAGCGATCATTTTTCACGGACGATTTACCTAACGACCCTCCCTTCGCTCTTCCCATTTTTACCTAACTCTCGTTCTCGTTCTCTCTCTCTCTCTCTCTCTCTTTCTTTCTCTCTTCCTCTTTCTTTCTTTTCTTCTTTCTTTTTTTTCTCTTTCTCTCTCACTCTCCCTTTCTCGTCGAATGGACTTTCGAAAACGTATCATTTCCTCTACATTTTTCTCCTTTCGTATTCTCTCTCTCTCTCTCTCTCTCTCTCTCTCTCTCTCTCTCTCTCCCTTACTTTTTTTCTTTTTATCTTTCTTTCTTTCTTCCTTCCTTCCTTCCTTTCTTTTTTATTTTTCTCTTATTTCTTTTTTCTCTTTTACTCCCCCCTCATTCCTTACTTCGCGTTTACGAGCGTATCACGCGTATTTTGCAACGAGCACAAAACTTGGACGTTTCTCTTTCGACGATTTGCGGGCGGGACAAATAAAAATTCCTGTCGCAAACAGATTTCGAAGAAATACATTTATGCATCGTCAGTCAAAGTTCACTCGTACTCGTACTCGTATTTTCACGTCGTAGATTTTCTCTCTCTCTCTCTCTCTCTCTCTCTCTCTCTCTCTCTCTCTCTCTCTCTCTCTCTCTCTCTCTCCTTCCTCAGCTTTTTTGTCCTGAGTTAGATACTCTATGTGTATATTTTTTTTCTCTGTTTTTCTTTCCTTTCTTTGTTTCTTTATTTTATCCTGTTTATAACTTTATGTTCTCGTAGATCGATCGTACCGCGAGGCATGCGTCTCGATCGTTCCACATGTTTATTAAGCGTGAAAAAGCAATGACTATTAATATGGACGAGAGTTTGCCTGTAATCGTACGAGTTACTCATTCTACGTCGCGCTAACAAGTTTCTTCTCTTTCCTTCTCTTTCTTTCTCTCTCTTTTTCTCTCTCTCTCTCTCTCTCTTTCTTTCTTTCTCTTTCTCTCTCTCTCTCTTTTACGCGAGACAAAACGATGTCAACTTTGGAATATATGAATTTCTAATGAAACGCGGGATCTTATCGGTACTGCGTTACAGTCGTAGAAACGACAAACGAATGAACGTTATATTATATATACATATACATATACATATACATAAACATATATATATATATATGCAAGTATATATCACACACGTATATATATATAATACAATATATATATATAATACAATATATATATATATATATATATATATGCCTGTATTTAAATCTTATGTACGTAAGTACAATACTCTGACTAAGCACGAATTTATTCGATAGTTGTGTTTATTCGAACAAACGGTTAAACACCATGGGTAAATCCCCCTTGTTGCTTGTAAATGCAAAAAAATGCATTCCCTTATTGCTTTCAAATATGAATACGATAATCGTTATCGTTGACAAATAATTATTCCTCGCAGGGGAACCTCGTTGTTTTTATGTTCCGAATAATCATTCTTACTATATCGGAACGAGGATAGAGAAAGTTACAGAAAGAAAGAAAGAAAGAGAGAGAGACAGAGAGACAGATGGAATGAGATCTAGTCTTTGAAATATACCAATTCGGATTTCTTTTGAAAAATTTTCTTATTGAAAAATCTTCTAGAACAAAATAATTATTTCCTCTTGTTTTTTTCTTTTCTTTTCTTTGTTGTTGTTGTTGTTGTTTTTTTTTTTTTCTTTTCATTTTCCTTCCTATGTAGAAGTACTCTCGCGTTTTATTTCGAACGAAGATCTTTTTTAATCCCTTTCGATGTTTTTCATATCAAAACGTTCGAAGCAAACACACAAGCGCTACGAGATACTTTACGGTCCAACGAAGCTTGTTTTCAGATTTGAACGTTTCCCTCCTTTTTCCTGCAGTTACATTACGCTTTTTGCACTCTCCTTTGGGTACATACGATCTGTACATACATAGGTAAGGTACTATGTATACGTTGACTTTTACGGTATGCCGTATACGAACCACAAGTCCTTACCGATAGTTAAACAGACTCTCGTACGTGTACATAGGTACTTACATAGATGTAGTTGCCGCCTTTACGAATGAATTTGTTCCGATCCCTCTTTCCTTCACTGAGAGAATTCCTCTAAAGTGAGAGCTCACGTTTTACATAAACTCGATGATAACGAATGTTTTTTTCTTTCTTTCATTTTTTCTTTCTTGTTTCATTTTTTTTTTTTACTCTTTTTTCTTTTTTGTTTTGTTTTGTTTTGTTTTGTTTTGTTTTTCTTAGGAACAAGAAAAATTCGCGATTGTTGCGTTAAATTTAAACGTGCTGAATTAAATATATTATAAGAGTATATTATTTAAAATGTATTCGTCCACATACAAATAATATATTCATTTGTATATTATTTGCAATCTTACAATTTATTTTATATTTATTCGAATCATTTTGTAATACGTTGTTGTTGCTTTTACATTCGTAAAAGTTTTATTATTTTATCACGTTATTAAAATTGTTAATGGTTTGGAATAATGAAAAGAACTTTATTTACTTACTGCGATATGAAATAATTTATTTTTGTAGAGATTAACGAAAATGTACGAGATAGAAATTATTTATATATAATATACGCGCGTGTGTGTATGTAGCACGTACCTTATATCGTATACATACTCATACATATACCTTCGTAATTGTACGTTTCTAAATAGAAATAATTTCTAGTCTATTCCAATGTATAATCTATTTCGAGATTTTTCACGTGGTTTTTACAGGCGTATTTTCTTTCATTTTCTTTTCTTTCTTTCTTTCTTTCTTTCTTTCTTTCTTTATTTCTTTTACTTCGCAAAATGTACGTTGTGTTTGAAAGAAAGACGAAAGAAAAGAAAGAAAAATGAGATATATTTTTTATAAAAAAATTAAACTTGAATTATGAAATGTTAAAGTTAAATTTTCGTCGAAATATAATACAATATCATTTGCTTATGATTTTAATACTACAAGTCGATTACACATCTTTCCCTTTCTTTTATCTGATATTCTAATGGTATATAAAAACAAAAAATACACGACATAATGGCGAAGAGAAAAACTATACAAGTCGAGTCTACCTTTTACTTTTCAAATTTAGTCGCATAGAATAAAGTATACTTACACTGTTTGAATCAAGCATTCGTGACTTGTATTATTGTAGGGAGTAACACAACCACAAAATTTAACTGTCGGATGTTCGTGTTTCGCGTGCATGGTCGAGTTAATATAAGTCATCATTTTTGAGAAAAAAAGAGAGAGAGAGAGAGAGAGAGAGAGAGGAAATAATAAAAAGAGAAGAAAAAAGAACAGAACGTTTCCAAATAAACTATGATACACATAAGTATATATATATATATATATATATATATATATATATATATATTGTAAAGTCCAATGGGACCGAGATATATCTTATCAACTTTAACATTTGAAAATCTAGCGTTTGATCTTAAGCTGCGTTTCAAATATTATAAAAGCTTTTCTGCACAACTAATTATTCTCTGACTTATATTCTTTTTATCGTCCATCAGAGATATATAAAAAGCGCTTCGCGCTCGCTCGCTCGCTCGCAAACACACACACATATACACACTCATACGTACGTACGTACTCAGAGATAAGTCCCTACCTGTGTAAAGGTTTTAATAAACCTAGGATCGTATCTCTATTTTTCATCGTATTATATTCCACTTTTTCCTGTCTCTTATCCTTTATACCACCCATCGGATTTTTCATTATTTTATTATTCCATCTAGGAAGGAAAAGCATTCCGCGAATTTCCGGAAGGAACGGAGAAAAACACGAGGAAAAAAAAATTGGGATAGAAAGAGAAAGAATACAAAAAAAAAAAGATTGAAGAAAAAAGAAAAAGGATTGGAGACAAGAGGAGAGGAAAAAAAAATGAAAAAATACGAAAGACTAAAGAAAAGTATTATAAAAGAAAAAAGAGAGAGAGAGAGAGAGAGAAAGAGAGAGAGAGAAATAGACACACAGAAGACAGTAAAAGCATGTCCACGCATGCATCCATGCACGCATGCACGTACGTATGTACGTTTGCATGCACGTTTGCATGCACAGACGTGGTACCATTTTTAATAAGAGCTAAAATCGTGTCTGTAGTTTTTATCGTATTATATTCCAATTTTTCCTGTCCACCCAACCTTTATGCCACCCACTAAATTTTCCATTATTTTATTATTCCATTCCTGGGAGAAAGCATTCCATGAATTTCCTTTTTATTATCGTCCTTTCTCGGAAAGCTCTTCTTTGTTTTTCCATACATACGCTCGATTTTTTTCTATTTATTAATTTATTCGTTCGTTCGTTCGTTCGTTCGTTCGTTCGTTCGTTCGTTCGTTTGTTCGGTTTTTCTTTCGTTCGTTCGTTCGTTCGTTCGTTCGTTCGTTCATTCGTTCGTTCATTCGTTCGTTTATTTATTTATTTACTTTTTTTTTTAATTTCTCTTTTATCTTTTTTTCTTATTTTTGCAATCTCACATAGATAGACAAAGGAAGATGATAGATTTGAATGCAATTTTCAAGCATTATTGTCTTGTTAAATCTCTTTATAAGCCAGTTTCTCGTCTTCTATATCAAAAGAAAAAGGAAAAAAGAGAAAAGGAGATTGTATAATATGAAAATTATAGTACAACTTGTACATAGGTATATTCATTGTATACTCGTGGAATCTTAAGTATTTGTACAGTATATATACATATATTTTCGTATTCTTACTGTACAAATACTTGAGTCTTATTCCGTGTACATAAAATATTAAATAGTATTATTATGATATATTACGTATTATATAACGTGATTTGAAAAAAGAAATTAAACATTTCGAATTGATAAGTCATTTTGTAGCGATAATAAGATTTGACAAAATGGAAGACTTAGAAGCAAAAGAAAAACAACTTTTTTTGTTTTTTTTGTAAGTAATAATGAATTCTTTCTCTATGGCAAAATTGAACGCTCAACCTTGCTGCGTTATTAAAAAAAAGAAACAAAAAAAAAAAAAAAAAAGAAAAAGAATGCAGTATTTGGAAATTGTTGACAATCGAATTTACTCGTATCGTTGGATTCGTTTTCAAAGGTTCTATCACATGATAAAAAGAAGAGCAGAGAAAAAAAATCTTATCAAAGGTTATTCCGACAAAATGAAATACTGCTTTTACGCTTTCAAGGTTTTTTCTAATCAAGAGAGAAAAAAAAGAGATTGAAGCAATTTGTAGGAATAAAACGTATAAATGCAATATTCCGATAGTTTAAAAAATCGTCATGCTCGTCATTTTTTAACTTTTAAAAAGTGTTTTAACTTCGTGAAAAACTTTGATAACGTTTTTCTTAAAACCTACATGGTAGAATATATTATTGTATGTATATGGGATAATTTGAATATCGTGAGTGTACATAAGTCGATACTTATTCTTTATCGTAAAATCTTTCTTCGTATAATACGAATTATTATTTTATTATTTCAATGTTTATACAAAATCTATATACATGTAAAATAATTATAATTATTACAAATATAGAATTATTATAATCGGTTATCGAAATATGTTAACGTTCACGTAGAGTTTTTAATTTTTCGATGAGACTATAGTTACCATTAACATACAGTTATACACAGGAACGTTCAATGTTGGTCGACTATAGTCACTTTTAATAAGGAAAGAGTTAAAGATTGTTTATCTCTTGTTATTTTTTTAGATCATTCGAAAGCTTCTCTTCTTTCTTTTCTTTTCCTTACACGACCGTTTTATTTTATTATCATTTTTTTCTCCTTTCTTTTTTTGTAATTCTAATATACTAAGAAAATAACGAGATCGATCTGAGAATAGAACTTTTAAGTATTATTATCTCGTTAAAAAATGGTTTATCTTGTTCTTTACTTATCGTTAGAGAAAAAAAAAAAAATATCGATAAATCTCGGTTAATCCTCGAGCAAGTTGTGTTGCGGAAAGGTGAAAATTTCTTGCCACGTCGACGATGCGACTCGGCTTTCGTAGAAATTTATATATGTATGTTTATATATATATATATACACATACACACAGAAATTTGTATATATACAATGTTGTGCTACATAGCAACGCAATGCAACGCAACGCAACGCAACGTAACGGCTGATCGTAGATAAATTCTCGACGACGACGAAAAAGAAAGAAAGAAAGAGAAAGAAAGAGAGTGACTACTGGTATAGAACATATGAGAAATAGAGAAAGAGAGAGAAAGAAATAAAATGTGTAAGAGTGCGATAGAGACAGACGGATGTTGTAAAAGACAGCAGATGCGCATCGAAGGGAAAGCGTTACATCGGAGAGACGCACTAAGAACGTCCGTTGTTTCTCTCCCTGCGTTGATTCTTTTCCGCGATTATTCACCGTGACCGAGGAATTATCTTTTTTCGTTTCTAAACTACTTCGTGAAAGCTCATGACAGCAGACTTGCAATTAGTAGAGCCGGTACCTCTACAGATACCTCTAACGTAATCGAAAATATCATTTTTTTCTCAGCTGTGTCTGCATTCTCCTTTTCATAATCTTTTGATAAAACATTCGTGTTATTATCGATCATTGTTGTTGTTGTTGTTGTTGTTGTTGTTGTTGTTGTTGTTGTTGTTGTTGTGTTGAAGTATGCAGTTATCTTAATACGATCGATTCAATTATTTTTCTTTTGTATTTTATACTTCTTTTCTCATGTAAATGTATTATGGAAATATAAAAGTTGCAACGTTTCGAATAATTTGCAGATTAAATATAAGGATCGTTTGAGATTAAAATATTGAGTTTAAATGATTTTATTTAATAAATTAAAGATTATATGTGTGTGTGTGTGTGTGTGTAATGGTATATAATATATATTATATATATATATATATGTTTATATTATTGTATAATAGTATATAATAGTATATAATATATTTACTGCGTTAATATTATTCTATTGTAGTTATATATTAGAATAACTAACAATTATATATAATTAAATTCAACATAAATAGAATATATAAAAGAAAACAAATTTACACACTCGTACACACATGCAAGCCGATCAATCCTCTATTTAACTTATCATTTATTTCGTTGGAACGTAAGAATTAAAAAAAGTCTAGGTCAATGACCTTTCATCGTCGAATATAAACACACTTTAAGTCCATTAGAGTGCAATTTAGTAACGTAAGAATGGTACTCGAGTATCAATCTTCATATTTTTCCCTAGAGAAAAAGAGAAAGACGGATGAAGGGAAAAAGAAGAGAGAGAGAAGAAAAAAAAACAAAGAGAGAGAGAGAAAGAGAGAGAGAGAGAGAGAGAGAAAAGAAAAAGAAAAAAGAGAGAAAGAAAGAAAAAGAGAAAAAGAGAAAAAGAGAAAAAGAAGAGAGAGAGAGAGAGAGAGAGAGAGAGAGGACCATGGAAAAACAAGTTCGTAGGAGACGTTTCCGGCGTTTGGACAACTCGTACGGGCCGCGAGCACGCGTTATATGTATTAGCACGGTACTTCGCGGGCGCTAATTTATCTTCCGGCCATTGTTCGTCTCTGTACGGGCAATCTCTTTTCTCTTGCCGTCGCCGGCCACGTTCGGGAAGAAAAATACAAAGCAGATTCCTTCCTTGTTTTTCTCCGCTAGTGGTACGACTGCTAAGATAGAATAGTGTAGTGGTAGGTAGTAGTAATATAGTAGTAGTAGTAGTAGTAGTAGTAGTAGTAGTAGTAGTAGCGGTAATAGCGGTAATAGTAATAGTGTATAGCATGTAGTGGGCTTGGCGAGTTAGAAACGAAGAGTGGGAGGGAGGGATGGTGGTAGTGGTACGGGGGAGGGATTGGGGGGGGCAATAAACTAATCGTAAAAGCGGGTTAAGTGATTGCAGCCGCATCGACGAAATGGAGAAAAGAGAAAAAGCTCGTTCTATTCTTTTCGAACAGATGTACGCGTGTGTGTATGTGTGTGTATGTATATATGTATACATATATATGTATATATATATGCGGGTGTGTTTGTAGGTATATTTATGTATGTATGTATATACATACGTATATGTATATATAAGGTGAGTGGCGAAATTGTAGTGGTTTTTTTTTCTCTCTCTCTCTCTCTCTCTCTCTTTTTCTCTTTTCTGCTTTATTTTTCTTTTGTATATTTCACTACTCCTTCGAACAGCTTTCTATTTAAGTCTATTTAATTAGACGTTTAAACGTTATCGAAGAATGATAATTTCGAATGATAAATGTCGGAGATAAATCGTTGGATAATTTGGAAGGAATCTCCATGGTTCGATACACAACAAGGCCAATGAGAAAGGGCCAATTTTTTGGCACTATGCCGAGAAAGGAATTAGGTTCGGTCGCGTTGCTTTTCTAATATCTATCTTCTTTATCTATGGAGTATGTCGAATAACGACGGAGAGGTCAATGTTCGGTCGATTCCTAATGAAATTTGTTAAGGTACTCGATTTCCTTCTTTGAAAGAGAAACAGAGAGAGAGAGAGAGAGAGAGAGAGAGAGAGAGAGAGAGAGAGAGAGAGAGACAGAGAGATAGAGAAGAAACATACGGTTACGTTGGCGGGTTGAAGGGACGCTTCGTTAGAGGCTCAACGGAGAGGAAAATTCGGGCCCTTTAACGCCTTCGGGCGATCGACTTAAGCCCAAGGATAATTTTATTTGCTCGCGAGAGAGTCTGGCTTAGCTAGAGAGTCCTGTACTACGTATTTACGTATACAGACATGTATATATATATATATATTATCCACATCTATACACATATACGGAACGTTACCGCAATTTCCCACGTGTCTCGTAGAACAGCTCGCTTGCTCGTTGTTTCCGCGTTATTACCGCGTTTCTCGGTGCCCATACGTAGAAAACTAGAGAGACAGAGAGAGAGAGAGAGAGAGAGAGAGAGAGAGAGAGAGAGAGAGAGAGAGACAAAGAGACAGAGAAAGAGAAAGAGAGAAAGAGAGAGAAGATGGTTGGCGAATAGGAAAGGAGGGACAATGAAAAGGAGTAGCGGGAGGGAAAGTGTAGGCAGGCTCCTTAATTCGAGAACGTTTATCTCGAGCGTAACAACATCCTTAAATCAGCCAGAACCGAAATTAACTCTCCGCAGGATTTTGTAAATTATTTGCACTGTTTGTACAGTTTATACAGTGCGCATCCGGCCGGCGGTCCTCTCCGCCATTGTTCTTAGTCTCTTTGGTAAGTAAAAACTGGAGAATAGTCGTCTGTGTGTTTTTGCTTGTTTCACGGGAATAAGGATATTCTTGTTGTTCTTATTTGTATAGGGGTTGTAATCAATGAAAATAATGTTTTAGAGAAGCATTGTTATTTATTGTTATAAGAAGTTTTAATGAATTCATCAATGACGATCGGATGGTTTTGTTGAAACATTTGATTTGAAAGATTATGTCTCTTTTAACGTTTCCTATATAATTATTTATGTTATGCTATTTATATTATATCGTATCGATGAATTAATTATGTATATTGTATTATACGTATAATTATTAATACGTCGTATAACTCTGCAATACGTGTGCGTTTCTTTTTTTTTTTGTTTTTCATTTTTATTTTTGTTAATTTCGTTTAAGTTGTCAAGCGAAATCGTTTTCGGAGCATTTTAAGCGATACCACGTACTTGCAAAATCAAACGACGAATTTGTTCAATCCTTTGACGTACGATTTTTTATTAGAAATTTTAAGAAAGATTAAATGACCGTAGATATGTTTCGCGAAATTTATTAATAATTTTGTAATTCCGCGATCGCGTGAATTTTGTATTTTCCTTTTTCTTTATTTCTTATTTTCTTTTTTTCTTTTTTTCTAAATTTTATTTCTCATTTCTTCATCTTTTCTCTTTAATTAATTCCTTTGTACTTTTTAAAATTCTGTTTCACTTATCAAATAATCGCTTCGCTGAAGCACCTTAAACGATACATAACTTGCATAATCGAATAACAAATTTATTAACCCTTTGACGTATGAGTTTCAATCAGAAATTTCATGAGAAATTAAATCATCGTATGTAATAGCACGTTCAATGAAATTTATTAATATCTTATAATTATACACATTCGAATTTATATTTGAATTATCTACCTATCCTTGTTCATTCTTTTTTCTATTTGTTTTTCATCCTACTTCGTTTAACTTTTTCTTTCCTTTTTTTTTTTTTTTTTTTTTTTTTTAACATCTCGAGAACGAGAGGAACGCGAGAAATTTGGCGGAGACTCTTCTATTATTCTCCGCTCCGAAAACATCACGAATACTTTTTATGCACATACATACTTATACATACATACACACATACTTATACATACGTATACATACATACATACATACATCTCACTACACATTATTTTTCTTGTTTCTCTACACGTCCGGAGTATCTCCGCTATTTTTCTCGGCGTTCTTTCGTCGTTCGGCAACGATTCATCACCGTGATAGGTGCGCGCGTATTCTTCGTAGAATTTACTCACATATAGAAGCCGAGGTAGACCTCGATATTAAGGATGCATGTATTCGGTGATCCTCGGTCAAGATACGTGAGCAATACGTCGAGCTCGAGGATGAGAAAAATGCCTTGTTCCGTTTGAAATGGCTGATGGAGAACGATCTGGACAGGGTGGAGAGGGATTAGGGAGAGGGGAAGAGGTATCAAAGGTAGAGGTAGGGGTAAGAATCGTAGAAGAGAGGGGATAAGGAGGGATAGAACATCGAAGTCGGCCTTAAACACGTCTTTCAACGTTTTCCCTATTAAACTACTCTAAACGGTCTCGCATAGTCACTGGAATAACAGATTTTAAGGGCACGTCGTTCAGAATAAGACCGATGATCTCTTCGACTTACTATACCGATGCAATTCGAATTTTAAATATTCTTCGTTTCCCGCACTTTTTCTTCCCCTTTACTTACCCCTCTCTCATTTCTTTGCACTTGGTATTTATTTTGAGAGTTTCGGTCGAATTTCTGTCTCAAGTTTGGATTTGTCTACAAAAGAGATAGATAGATAGATAGATAGATAGATAGATAGATAGATAGATAGAGAGAGAGAGAGAGAGAGAGAGAGAGAGAGAGAGAGAGAGAGAGAAATGACAAGTTTGTTTTTCTTTTTTGATAGAATTATCTTTCGAAAATTTGAATTTTCAAAGTAGCATTTTTACTCGTACTTTTCTTTCCTGAAATATTCTTAGGATTTACACGCAAGCGAAATTTCTTTTCATTCGCTATGTATTTTTCGAATCTCTTATCACGATAAAAAATTTTAAGGCGAAGGAAAAAGAAGTAGAAAAAGAAAGAAAGAAAGAAAGAAAGAAAGAAAGAAAGGAAGAAAGAGAGAAAGAAATAAAAAGAAAAAGAAGAAAGAATTTTTCCCCTCTCTTTTAATGCCACAAATTGGTCTTCTGATTCGAGAGAGTACCTATATTCATCTCGAGCATTCTTTTCACCAGTAAACGTGTCCTCGCATTTTTATATCCTTTTACTTCCATCTCTTCTCCTTCCTTTCTTCCTTCCTTTCTTTCTTTCTTGTTTCTTTTTTTTTTTTTTATTTTCTTTTTATTATTTTCTTTTTCATATTCTTTTCATAAAAATAACAAATAACGACAAATCGTTAGCTTTTCACATTGGCACTTTCATTCCAAGACCATTTCGTTGATTTTCTTCCAATCCAATTATTTGTTATCTCTCTCTCTTTCTCTCTCTCTCTCTCTCTCTTTTTCTTCTTCTTTCTCTTTTTCTTATTCTTGATCTCTCCAGAAAAAATTCCTTTTGCTTGTGACTCGAAAAGTCGTTCGTTACGACTAGTTAGATACGATCTCGAAGCTCAGTCATGTGGATTTGATGATCGATTCGACAAAGTTTTACGATTTTCGAACAACGAACATTATTCTCCCTCTCTCTCTCTCTCTCTCTCTCTCTCTCTCTCTTCTTTTTTTATTTCTACCAACAAGAAAGATCATTCGTAGCTGAGGCCTGTAATCATCCTCGCAAGATCGATCCTTCTCTGATCATTTTCTAGGGACTTAAAAATATCTGACGACTATTCTTCCATTTAAACGAATCGATGGACCACGAAACAAAACCTTTATTTTTTTTTGTTTAGTTCTTTTTTTTTTATTATTTCGACGTTTCTTTTATCTTTTATTGAAACTCTCTCTCTCTCTCTCTCTCTCTCTGTCTATCTATCTGTTTCTTTCTTTCTTTCTTTCTTTCTTTCTTTCCTCCTTTCTTCCTTTTTTTCTTTCTTTTTTTTTCCCCTTTACTATAGAGAATTATTATTACGGTACGAAGGATTCGAAAGTCATTCTTAACTAAGATAAAACACGATTTTCTTATACCGGAGTCTTGAAGATAGCCGCCGAGAGGGAAAAGGAAGGGAAAAAGAATAAGCTCTCTCACGATGGTCACGAGTCACGATTACGAGTTGCACGCCGAGGTGGTTAGAACGTCACGAATTTTACTCGAGGTTAGAGACACAATGGCGACTTAACTATCCCCGATGGCTACCCTCGATTCCCCTCATCCCTCCTTCTTTAACTTCTTCTTCTTCTTTTTCTTTTTCTTTTTCTTTTCCTTTTCCTTCTTCTTACTCATTGTTTCCTTCTTACATTTTCCTTTTATTTTTCTATCGACTATCTTTTCTCTATTTTGTTCTTTTCCTTCTTTATTATTTATTTATTTATTTATTTATTTATTTATTTATTTATTTATTCGTTCGTTCGTTCGTTCGTTCGTTCGTTCGTTCGTTTGTTTTAACGATGATTTTATTTATTTGATTATCTCTCGTCAATTTTACTCCATTTATTTATTTTATTTTCTTTTTTCTTTTTTTTTTATACTACTTCTCGTATGATAATTTATTTTCAGTATACTTCTTTTTTCTCTACTCTCTCTCTCTCTCGCTCTCTATTTTTCTATTTTCTCTCTTTTCCTTTCTTCGAGTATATTTACGAGATATATTTAATATGTAAAAAAAAAAAAAGAAAGAAAAGAAAAGAAAAGAAGAGGAAAGGAAAGAAAGAAAAGAAAAGGAAAAAGAAAGAAATATATATTTCGTTTTTTCTCCCTTTATATTTCTTTTTCGACGGTTCCGACTTTTTTACATTTGAAATTTACATTTTACGATATATTCACCGGCATACGGGGAGCATCAAATTCGAGGCACCCTAGGTAAACATCGCCGTTGGTAGTAGATAGATGCACAAGGAGAGGAAAAGAGTGAGAGAGAACGAGAAAAAGGAGGGTTATAGAGAGGAAAGAAAGACAGACAGAGACAGACAGAGAGAGAGAGAGAGAGAGAGAGAGAGACAGAGACAGAGACAGAGACAGAGACAGAGAGAGAGAGAGAGAGAGAGAGAGAGAGAGAGAGAGAGAGAGATAAAGAAGGAAGAGATGGATGTAGGAAAAATTTTCTCACCGTCCGAAAAAATTTCGCTCATTTCTCTCCTCTCTCTCTCTCTCTTTCTCTTTCTCTTTCCCTCTTCCTTTCTCTCTTTCCCTCTCCCTTTCTCTCTTTCTCTTTCATACCTATGCGTTCAACGTACTCGCACATTTTTTGCATCACACCAGACATTATCCACGGCAAGTTAATTTTACGAGCACGAACGTTCGCCAGCATTGCGTGTCCAAAGGACGAGTTTGCCATTACGTTGGCCATTCCGCATTTAATAATATAATCCATTAGGATATTTTTACGCCGATAATTGCACGTTACTATTCGTTATCCTTGAACGAGTACGAGAACCTCGATTTTACGGAAGAGAATACTTTGCGTATGTCCTATGCAACTTTCGACTCGATTGTCATTCGCGATATCTCAAGGTGATATGTATATTTATGTATATGTAGATGGTGATACGATTGTTCCGACACGACTTTGTTTAATATCCGTAATCCATTTGCGTTTGTATTTTTTATTTCTTCTTTTTTATTTATTTATTTGGTTATTTATTATTATATCCACTCTTTATTTTTTTATTTTTATTTCTTTACTCGATGGATTTGTTGACGTTGAGCTCGAACGTTTTATCTTTCTTTTATTTTGTTGTTTCTTTTGTTAACATTTATTTACCAGAAGTCTCATCAAACGTTAACGTCTGCGATATCTTGCGATAATTTGATATATACAGAGATGTACGAGGAAATTTGTATGTATACGATACGAACATTTTGGACTGCATTCAAGGATCTCTTTTTGCGTTTTATTTTTATTATTATAACTTGTCTTTCTTCCTTTTTTTATTTGATAAATTATTCTTTATAACGCGAGCCAGAATTTTTATTTTGTCTTTGTTTCATTGAAATTTATTTATCAAAAACGAAATTAACAAGAGATCGTGATAGTGTACGTTTATATACATACATACATACATACATACATACATACATACATACATACATATATATATAACGATAGAAAAATTCTGAACTACGTCGAAGGATTTCTGTTTCGCGGTTTTTTTTTATTTTTTTATTTTTTTTTTTTATTTTGATTTTTTCATTCGGCAGATTTTTACTTTTATCTTTATTTTTTTATTCGCCAGTAGATGTTTTTTTTCTTTTTCCTTTTCGTTTTCTTTCTTCTTTTTCTTTTTTTTTTTTAAATCGTATTCGAACAGGAATTTTATTTTTATTTCGTTTCTATTTCGCAATTTATTTGCGAGAAATCTTATAAAGAGAGGATCATTTGCGATATTTTTCAAAAGTGTGTGTATAGAATTCTGGATTATATTGAAAGATTTCGTCTCCGTTTATTCGTTTCGTTTCACTGTTCGGCGAATTTTTTTCTCTCTCTCTCTCTCTTTTTTTTTTTTTTTTGGGCATTGCTTGTAGGCAGGAATTTTTATTTCGTTTTTATTTTATTGAAATCTATTTACAATCTGCGAAATATCTCATGATACCCTGTGTAATACGTATATAAGGTGATAAGAAAGTATGAAACTACGTTAATGAGATTTCGTCTCCGTTTATTTGTTTTTATTTATTTATTTATTTATTTATTTTTTTTTCAGTCGACAGATCTATTTCTTTTCTTGTTTTTTCTCTAATCGAACTCGTGAGATAAATTTTATTTTTATTCGATTGAAATTATTTTCACGAGACGTCTTAGCGCTTTTATTTTACGTTTTTATTGCTTTTATTTTCAGTTTTATTTTTTCAACAAATAGGTCGAACAATCTTTTTTTTTTTTTTTTCTTACTATTACGTCGAAATATCAATCACGATTGCTATATATTCTATATAAGGCGATATGAAAATTTTGGACAGTATTAAAAGACTTCTTAGAATCGTTTATTTATTTATTTATATTTTTCATTTGATGTAGCTCGAACGATTGTTATTTTCTATTTGATGAAAATATATTTAGAAATAATTTTAGCGAAGGGTTAAATCGCGATACCTTACGATATTGTACTTGCACACAATGATACGAACATTTTGGACGATGTAACGATCCTAAGATATCTATAATTATCTATCATTAATTATCTATTTTTTCTTTCTTTTTTTTTCTAGATCTTTTCTCTCTCTCTCTCTCTTCTTTTCTTTTTTTTTTTTGTATGGAAACGAATATCCTTTCTTTTCTTCATTTTTTTCCTCGGTAGATCTTCTTCCTCTCTTTCCCCTTTATCTTTTTTTCTTTTCTCCCTTCCCTTCTCAATTCTTTCTCTCGTGGATAAAACTCAAAAACGAATGACATCTTTTCTTCTCTTTATTTCTTCAACCGGTAGATGTTTCTTTTTCTCTTTCGTCTTTCCCTTTTTTTTATTTTCTTTTTCTTTCTTTTCTTTCCTTTTTAATAGAACTCGAAACGAATGACATTCTTTTTATTTCCTTAAAATTAACTCAAGAAAAGTTTCAACGACGGACGAACAGGTATCATTCGTGTCTAACACGTTAGAACGTTTTCATTCGAGTCTTCTTAAATTCAAGGAAAACTTTCTCTCTTCTCTTGGTTGCAGCTCATTTAAGAGATATTTTCTCGCTTTTCGTTTGCTCCAAGCGTTCATAATCGATGAAAGCATCATCCCCCGAACAGAGTTGGTTACCAGTGAGGAGGGGAAGGGGAGAGGAGGAATGGTGGTGGTGGTGATGGTGGTGGTTATGGTGGTGGTGATGGTGGTGGTGGTATACGAAGGAGGAAGATGACGAGGAGGATGAGAAGGATGACGAGAATAAGGAAAAGGAGAAGCAAGAGGAAGGAAGAGAGAAGAAGGAGGAAGTGGGAGGTGGGAGGTAGGAGGTGGGAGGTGGGAGGTGGGAGGTGGGTGAAGTTTCCTGTGAATCCGTGGCATTTCTCTTACTCATAGGATGCGTAGATACGAGTCGACGTTGCGAAGTTCGGTCGTTAAGGTCCCGGATAGCGTGCCGAGGGAAAAACTAATTAAGGTTATTGCATCGTTTGCCAAGTGGAGCGTACAGGTGTCGCTCGTTTAAGTATAGAAACCAACACGAACGTGTGCGAACGGAAGCGTATTTTGCGAGTCCCATCCACCGACGAATGTGACTCTAATTACGAGCACCCGAAATATCCACCCGTGTGTCCCTTTTTTCTCTCTCTTTCTCTCTCTCTCTCTCTCTCTCTCTCTCTCTCTCTCTCTCTCTCTCTCTCTCAAGATTTCTTGGTTTTTTTTCTTGGTCAGTTTTTTGATTTTTTGTTTTTTGATTTCGTCTTTTTTTTTGGATCTTTCTTATTTCTTTTTATTCGTTTTTCTTCTATTCATCTTTTTGTATCTTCGATTTCCTTCGTTTCTTCGTCGTCTTGAAGCATAGGTTTTAAACATTAAATGATGTATTCATTTATGATCGCTAAATATATAATGCGACGATTTAATTGATTTTATCTAATAATTCAATTCTTTTTTTTCTATCTGTTTTCTCTATTTTTGTAACTTTTTTCTTCTCTTTTCTTTTTTTCATCAGAATAGTTATATATATATATATATATATATATATAAGGAATTTTTAAAATGATGAATCATTTACTTATGAAATAGATAAGTAAGCAAATCCATTAGTTTCTCAATTAATTTATTCGTCTTAAGTCCCCCCCTTTTTTTTTGTATTTTTATATCGAGACACATATTTTACAATTAATATTTTAAGTCGTCGAATGTCATCGAATAATCTGTCTTCCTTCTTTTTTTTTGGAAAGCTTAAGATTTTACAAAATTTTAATTTCAACTTACAAAACTTTTGATAATTGATAGAAGAAAAAGAAAAAGAAAAGAAAAGAATTCAAAATCGTCGAATGAAAACAAAATTAGAAAAGGACTGTCAATCTCGTCCATTAATAAAGCTTCCTTTCCAAAATTTATTTTTCACAAAGATGTTCGAATATCTTTTATTTCGCTTTACGTCTTAATCGTTAGTCATTAGAAACGATCGTAGACGCCGTTTGTCCGCGATAAAGGAAAAGATAAAGAAATAAAACAAAACAAAACAAAATAAAAATAAAAAATAAAAAATAAAAAATAAAGAAAAAAACAAACAAACAAACAAATCTTAACGATGATAGATCGGGTTAACGTAAAACCGCGAAAAAAGAAGCCCATCTCCCGGCGAACAATTTCCACGGGACGGTTCATTATTCATAGCACCGTATTACGTCGCACTTTATGCTGTCCTTTCGAGGAAGTCGCGTCTGAGGAGAAAAGGACGAGAGGGGAAATCCACTTATATAGCTCGACCCTTTCCATTCCTTCAATTAGAAACCTCCCATCTTCTTTCATCGAACGAGACTTTACTCTCTTTCTCTCTCTCTCTCTCTCTCTCTCTTTATCCTTCTTCCTTCTCCGTCTGTCTCTGTCTCTCTTTTTCTTAAACTACCACCATTACCACGTTCTCCTTATATTTTCACATTGAAATTCATATCGTCGGTGTTCGTCCTTATCCCTTTTCTTACTGAAAAGAGAAAGGGGTTAGCTGGTACGAGTTAAGGAGAGAGAGCAGAGGAGAGGGGATGGGATTGGTGGGTTAAGAAGGACGAAAGTCTAAAGCGCGATAAGAGTTGCGAAAGATCGCTGAAGTGGGGAGAATCGGCACGTGGCTTTCTTCGAGAGAAAGAGAGAGAGAAAGAGAGAAAGAGAAAGACGACGACTTCGTCCACTTTACGAATTAAAATAAACAAGCGGCCGACGCTAGATGGTCGTCGTAGGGTGGCAAATTGGCAAACGGCCAGGCACGTCTTCGCTCGGCGTCATCTTATAAAGAGAAAATCTCTTCGTGACCTCTACTTTGACTTTTCTCTACCCGTGAAAACGACTTGCACGACCTACAGTCAATCCTTTCGATCTTCTTCCTCTTCCTCGTTATAATTTTACTGTTTCATTTTTCTTTGTTTATATATATATATATATATATATATATATATATATATATGTATGTATTTTTTCTTTTTTTACTTCTTATTTCTTTCTTCGATTCTCTTCGATTGCGTTCGATCGAATTTTGAAATCGATCGATCGATCAACGAATTTATAATCGTAGCTTTTAATAAATTTTATTAAATTAAGAAGAGTTGTTATTCAACGAAACGATTTCGTGAAAGTCGAGATTTAAGAATTAAGAGTCATCTTTTTTTATGTTTCTTTTTTCCTTCCTTCTATTCGTTTAAGATTTTATTTTATTTTATTTTGTTTTGTTTTATTTTATTTTATTTTGATTTCTTTCCTTTTCTTTTCTCCGATCGTCGTTCTCCGATATCGTCGATTTTCTTCGATCATTTATCAATGATTCAAATTTTCAATGAAACGTCATTTTTAATCGGTTTGAATGTGTCATTAACTGAAACGACATGGACCAATAATCTTCTTTTTCTTCTTTCATCAAAATTTTATTTTGTCTTATTTCTTTTTCTAATGTTTAATTCTTATTACTTTCCTTTCCTTTCTTCGATCCCGATCGATTTTGCTCGTTTAATCGATGATCGAATTTCGAAATAAATCATTACTTTTTAATTGAACCTTCAAGCTATCGTAGATGGTATCGTAGATGAATAATCCTCTGACTTTGAACAGACCTGTAGAAAACGTTGTTCGCCCAGTTAACGGTCAGATGTGCTCTGCCGAGTAACTGTATCGCCTTCAAAGAGGCTGCAAAGGAAAAGAAAGATGGAGAAAGATCTCGGTACGTTCTTGGTAAGAGGTTAGGCGTACACACACACACACACACACACACACACACACACACTTTCCAGAAACGTGTACGAGTTTTAACGTGAAAAGAGTTTTCCTTTCTCTCTCCCTCTCTCTTTCCTTGTAAAGATTTCTCTAGTATAAAAAGGAGAAAGATATAGATACATAGATAGATAGATAGATAGATAGATAGATAGATAGATAGATAGATAGATAGATAGATAGATAGATAAATAGAGAGAGAAAGAAGGAAACAGCGGATTGGAACGTGCAAAGAACGCATAGAATCTCTCTCTCTCTCTCTCTCTCTCTCTCTCTCTCTCTCTCTCTCTCCTTCTGTCTATATATTTCTTTTCTCTCTCTTTCTTTTTTTTTCTTCTTCTCTTTTTCTTATTCACCTTCATAGCCTACCACAGAAATTACCACGAGTGCTTGCGGTTTGCTACGAATTAACCCCGAGCTTGGCGAATGTTTTACGCCGTTTTTTCGACTGTTGGTTTCGACTGTTTGCTGGTACTACCCACTCTTATTGTTAGCACTAACAGCAAACAGCGAACAGCAACAGCACCACCACCAACAACAGCACTAGTACTAGCATCTGCAGTAGCAACAGCAGCAGCAGCAGCAGTAGAGCAACAACCTCTCGTTATCCCGTACGTTACAACACCCCTCTTCTTTTCTAACCTTGTTGCTCGAGGAAATACGCGCGATTCGTCGTTAGACGGTAAAACATTTTACGGGAAAACGTCTGTACCTCGGGATTGGTAAAAATAGGAAGGAAAAAAGAATGAAAGGGAGAAAGAAAAAATAAGAAAGGAAGGAAGAGAAAAGACATAAGAAAGAGCGCAAAAAAATCTTCTTTACGGAATGCTTGCGTGACTTCGGTAAGATTTTGCGCTTCATTCGAACGGCGATTTTTCAAAGCTTTTCTTCTCTTCTTTTCTTTTATTTTCTTTTTTAAAAGTTCGATTCTCTACCTAAGAGATAAAAAATAATCCGATGGAATTTGAAGAAAGGGATGAATGAAACATAGTTCTTTTTTTTTTTCTTTTTTCTTTTCTTTATCACTTTAATCAAATCATTATAAATATATATTGGTATATAGATATATAGATATACATATAGATAAGATATAATTACAACAAATAATTGCGTAGTAATAAATTTCGTTTAATCCGATGATAAGTAAAATTAAAAAAAAAATATATATATATATATATACACACATATATAAAAAATATCGATATCTTTCGAATGAAATCACAGTTGATCGTTGTACGTTGAGCAAGCTGTGCGAAAAGAAAACCAAGAAGAGAGCCGGCAAAAATGGAGTAAAAAGGGGAAGCGATGAGAGTGGAATTAATGTCGGTCGTGCTTTTTCATTATTTCTTAGAACCGTATACCGCAAAACCCACGTTGTCGTTCTACCGCGAGGAAAAACGTTTATTTCGAGAAATTGCTCGACCGAATCGTGCTTGTAAGTGTTACTTGTGTGTTCTCTCGCAAGTACGGAAGACGTAAAATCCTGCGAAAATACGTTTTCCTCGTTTGTTCATTCGATTTTCAATCAGTAACATGTTATCATTCTTTTGTGAGAACCACTGACCCTTCCTCCTCTTCCTCCTCCCCCTTTCACTTGGTTCCCTAGACACACACGCATATAAACACACGTATTTTCTTTCTTTTCTCTCTTTCTCTCTCTCTCTTTCTCTCTCTCTCTCTCTTTCTCTTTTCCTGAAAAGCAGTACACCGGTGAACCAAGTCTAGACGAAATTGAATTTAAATATGAATGCACAGCTATGAACACTCCCGTGTGCCCGCGAAACCGTGTAACAGGCACTTCTATGTAGATTCGCATTAAATATGTTTCTCTCTCTCTCTCTCTCTCTGTCTCTCTGTCTCTTTCTCTCTGTCTCTCTCTGTCTCTCTCTCTCTCTCTCTCTCTCTCTTTCTCTCTCTATCTTTCTGTCTCTCTCTTTCACGAACATATATTCCCAAAAGCTTTCCCTCTGCTTTCGTAAGCAAAGCTCGAAAATGGGTAGTACTATTGCTTAGAGACCTTAACGCTTCGTAAGAGAATTTACCAAAAAGTATATTAGAGCTTTTCGAATCAGACGAATACGCGAGTCGGTCCCACAGACACGCGTGCACGTATACACACACACACACGTATATATTCGGAAAGGCGCAGGAGCACGGCATATACATATAACATCTTTTTTCCCTTTTATATTCCTCCCGTTTATATTCATTTTTCATCGTTATTTATTTCGCTTTTCTACCCCGCTTGTCAATTTTATTTGCAAATATCACGTAATATTTACTTCATGTTTATTTACGTCGGAATGCTTGTTGAGATTTTTGTTGAGATCGTTTTTATTAAAATAATAGTAAGAGAGATAGAGATAGAAATAGAGATAGAGATAGAGATAGAGATACAGAGAGAGAGATAGAGAGAGAGAGAGAGAGAGAGAGAAAGAGAGCGAGAGAGAGAAAACATGAATAAGCACGAGAGAGAAAGAAAGAGAGAGAAAGAAGGATCGACGATCGACTTGAAAATCAATTTCGTCGATGCATCGTCGAAAATGCACATCAATCTTGTCAGGAAGCACCGACTGCATCTCGTTTGCTCCTCTTCTCGCGGAGGCTCAACACACACGCATATACACACACATCTAATATGTGCGCTCGAGTATACACATTGTACACATGCACGCACATACATATACATTCATACGTTCAAACGTACGTACATATATATATATATATATATATATATATATGTGTATGTATAAATATATGCACACATATATATAAAGATACGAAACACATAGAGACACACAAATGTTCGCACGTTTATATCGGCGTGTGCCTTTCCAAGTGGATCGGTTAACGTAACGGCCGACGAGAGGGTGGAAACGGGTGATGGATGGACGCTTCGGTTTCTTTCCGTCTCTTTTTCTCTTTTTCTCTCTTTCTCTCTTTCTCTTCCTTTACCTATTTCTCTCTCTCTCTCTCTCTCTCTCTCTCTTTATCTTTCTCTCTCTTTTTCTCTCTTTCTCTCTTTTTCTCGTATTCCCTCTCACTCTTTTCTATCTCCCGTGAAAAAAATATTTTTCACGTTAAATTCGAACGGTCGAGCCGACGTTGTACGTACGAACGAATTGCATGTCGAAAAATATCTTCGACGAGCCATTGTGGCTCCCAACTCCCTCAGAAATTCGTTTGACGTACTAAAAAAAAAAATGTTTGTATATACATGTACACATATAAAAAGAAAAGAAATGTTTTGTCTTTCTTTCTTTCTTTCTTTCTTTTTTTTTTCTTTTTTCTTTATTCTTTCTTCTTTCTTTTTTTCCCTTTCTTTCGATTTTTCACCAATATTTAAAAACTATGTCTGGTCTATGTCTGCTCGATGATCCTTTCTTTTGATTTCGATCTACACAAATTGTTCTTTTCTTTTTTTTTTTTTTGTTTTTTCTTCTCTTCTTTTTTACAACTTTACTTGGACGCGATCATAAAGAATAATACATTGCGATTAATCTGTAATATTTCTTAATACAGATTTAAACGATGTAACTGAAATTTTTATGGGAAAAGAAATTTGTCTTGCCGAATTTGTCGAAATCGTACGTAGATATCGTACGTATGTAACATAATTAACAAATACGTGTAAACGCGTACGTATTTGTACCAGAGAGTTGAATAAATTGTTTCGAAGATAAAGAAAAAAATAAATAAATAAATAAATAAATAAATAAATAAATGAAAAAAAGAAAAGAAGAGAAAAATCGTTTCTTTTTGTTATTGGCAAGAATTTCAAAGAGAATTCATTAGAAAAAAGAAAAAGAAGAGAACGAAAGGATTTATCTGTTCCTTTCTTTCTTTCTTTTTTTTTTTTACTTTTATTTTTCTTTCCTCGCTTAAACGACAACAAAGATACGGACGAAATACAAGTGGAAAGGGAAACTTCGTTGAGTGTGTTGGTGAGAGAAGATCTCTCTTTCCTTCTCTCTGGCCCTTTTCACCCTCTAGCATTTCTTCTCTTCGCTACTGTACTCTCTCAGAAGCTTATGCAATTGATTCTTCGTTCAGCATTAAGACTCACCCCTTAAGCCGATCGACGTGAAAGAAGCCGAGCCGTACTATAATTTTACGTTATACAAAGTGGATAAAGAATGCTTAGCCTTTTTCCACTTCTCTTCTATTCTCTCTTTTTTCTTTTTTTTTCTTTTTATCATCATCATCATCATCATCATCATCATCATCATCATCATCATCATCATCATCATCATCATCATCATTATTATTATTATCATTATCATTATCATTATCATTATTATTATTGTTGTTGTTGTTGTTGTTGTTGTTGTTGTTGTTGTTGTTGTTGTTGTTGTTGTTGTTGTTGTTATTAATATTTCTTTTTTCTTAATCCGTTGCAATTCATAAGGAGATTAGTTTTATGCTTCCCTTTGGATAGGTCAAGGATAAATGAACACATATACATACACGTATATGTTGTGTATATATATGTATATGTATATATATATATATATATATATATATATATATATATATATATATATATATAGTTTCAGAATGAATGTAATATTTGTTTTTCTTTATTTCTTTTTATTATTTTTGTATTTTTAGTACGTTATTATCTACTGTATAACGTGATCAAAGGATAGACGTAATATAAATATAAAATAAATGGGGGAGATGATATACGTTTTTATTTTAATGAAAGGATTCTGGTATCAACATTTTTATGGTCAAATATTATTATTATTATTATTATTATTATTATTATTATTATTATTATTATTTTATTTTTATTAATTATGTAGGTAGATTTAAAAATACGTGAAAATAAACAAACTCGCGATCAACGCTTACTGTGTAATATAAATACATAATTACGAGAATAATATTGCATATATATTTTTCTTTTTTATATTAAAGAGATTTAGAGTTCTGCAAAAAGCCCAAAAACAGTAATAAACTCAACATATAGATGTAGGTAGATAATATATAACACATAATCGTAAGACTTCTTTTAGAAAATATATTATTTAGAAATCTGAGAAAATAAGAAGTACATCCAAAAAAAAAAAAAAAAAAAGAAAGAATAAAATAAACGTTATCACCGGATAATGCATTAAACATATCCAAGAAATATAACATGATACAATACATTTTTATTTAAGTGTTCCTCTATGTAAAAATTTCTTAGGAAAACATTTTTTTTTTTTCTTCCCTAAATAAAGTAATAATATTTAATAGAATTTATATCACATCTGTGTAAAAAAAAGAAAAAAAAAAAAAAGAAGAAAAAGAACAAACCAATAGAAAATAAAGAAAAGAAATAAAAGAGAAATAGCAGTTAGGACGTTACAAGTTTAATTAAAATTCTGTCGACGAGTGTGGACTTTCGTTACGATACAGTTTCGATATTTTTCGGATGCGGGACAGGAGGGAAAGAGAAATATAAGAAGGAAACGTTTGTATATTCGTGGCACGAGTCCGACGAGTTGCATTTGCGGCGTCGATGTGTCGGGTACATCGAACCCTCGCAGGTGAAAGTGAACCAAAGCGGTTTTCGCACGTTTGCTTGCTCGCGCTACTGGCTCGTTTGTGAAATCGTCGGCCGAAAGATTAAAGCCGAAACGCGACGAGTTTACCGGTGCCGTTCTCTTTATCCAGAAATGTTGCTACGTTCGATGTATTTCCTATCGAGGTTAACAAAAACAGAATAAAAAAAAAAAAGAAAGAAAGAAAAATGAAAAGAAAAAGACTGAAGTAAAAAATGAGAGAGAGAGAGAGAGAGAGAGAGAGAGAGAGAGAGAGAGAGAGAGAGAGAGAGAGAGAGAGAGAGAAAAAAATAAATCAGATCTAAAAAGAGAAACGATTTCTATGACTATGACAAATTACATTCGCAACATAAATTTCTTAATCGATTTCTAATTTTTTATTTTGCTATTATACAATATACAAGAGAAGAGAAAAAAAAATATGATTCGACGTTTCTAATGGTATTTAACGTTTATTAGCGTAATTATTTTAATTATAATTGTGACGGTAGTCGCGTGGCAATAACGATTTTCTAATCGGTTTCTATTTTTTTTTTTTTTGTATTTTATTTTCTTTCTTTCTTTTTTTTTTTTTTTTATTTTATTTTATTTCTTGTTGTTACATGCCACGCACGAGATATATTACAACTATAACGACGAATCGTACGTCAACACGGATTTTCTAATTGATTTCTAATTTTCTTTTTATTATTATTATTATTATTATTATTATTATTATTATTATTATTATTATTATTATTATTATTATTATTATTATTATTATTATTATTATATGATATACACCAGAACAAAATAATGTTTGTCTCTAATCGTATATTTATTCGTATAAATATTATAATTATAAATACGACGAGTTGTACGACCACAAGGATTTTCTAATCGATTTCTAATTTTTTTATTTTGTCTATTATACCCTATATGGGTAGGCACGTGCTAGAATAAAAAAGAAAAAATTAATAATGATTAAGCGTTATTTATCATTTTTGTTTCTTTTTTTCTTTTTTCTTTCTTTTTTTTTTTTTTTTTTTTCTTTTTCACGTAAATATCTTAATTATATGTATGCGACGAATGGTTAACACTCATTTCTTAAACGATTTCTAATTTATCAATTTTCTTCTTTTTAATATCATATATATGAAAAATAAATGATTTAAGTACCAAGAAATTTATTTACGAGGATAAATACTTCAATCATATTTTAATTATAATAATCTTTTTCACTCTTATCACAAATATCGCAAAATTTATTGCAAATATCTCAAACATTCTCGATATCCCATTAACATATGATTCCGTTACGAAATTTTACGAGATTAAGGACCTTTCGGTGTAATCGTATAACCCAAAAAAAAAGAAAAATCAAAGAAAAGAAAAAGAAAAGAAAGAAATCTCGATCGATTATGCTCGATCTAATAATAAACTTAATTATAACCAAGTAGTCGTCTCTCATAGAAATACCCGCAATCTTGATGATTTACATACTTCGATAAATTTCTTTAAATACATACATATATACAACGTACATACATACATCTACATGCATGATTATTCATTAATCGATTAAAACGAGTTATCAAATATTTGAATAACGACGTCGTTTTGTCGATTAACTATCGAGTCACTTAAATTCTTTCCCTTTCATCCATTTTCTTAAAATATAAACACAAAAAAAAAAAGAAAAAGGAAGAATGAAACAAAAAAATGAAAAAAAGATAGATAGATACATAGATAGACAGACAGACAGACAGATAGATAGATAGATAGATAGATAGATACAGAAGTAAACAGAAAGAGAAACAAAGAGGAAGAATAAAATAATAGGGAAAGAGAGAGAAATAAAAAAGAAAGAAAGAAAGAAAGAAAGAAAGAAAAGAAAAGAAAAAAAAAAAAAGTCGATGACGTTGACACTTTATACATAGCATAGAAGAATTATCTTTGATATTAATCAGTGTTTGACGATAGAGTCACAATTAAACGAGACGTGGTAATATGGTCGTAGCAACTTTCGTGAAACGAAAACGCAAACATCGTTCATAGAACGAAAGCCACGCGCGTCTGCGCGCACTTGTTCAAATAAGCGCGTGCCCTCTCTCTTTCTCTCTTTCTACCTCTCTCTATCTCTATCTATCTATCTCTCTTTCTCTTTCTCTTTCTCTAAGCGGACAATCTCGGCGGGTTCGTCTGGCATATCCGTACAATGAACCCCCATGAAACTAGCAGAATAATCAAGCCATTGAACGTGCCACGAGCACGACGACGAGTGCTTGGAAACCAATGAACGAAATACGATATTTCTACGTTGTATTGTATTCCTTTGATTTTTTTGTCCTCTTCCCTTTTTTCCTTGATCCTTCTTTTATTTTTCTTTTTTTCTCTCTTTTTCTTCAACCCCTTTCTTTTTTGGTTTCTTCCCTCTTTTGTCTGTCTTTCTTTTCTTTTTTTTTTTCTTTTTCTTTTTTTTTCTTTTTTTTTTAAATACGTAATTATTACAACACGTTGACTTAATCCAAACAGATCTTGCACGAATCACGAATTGTAGAAGATTTTTGTAGTTATTTAATCGTTTGATAAATTTTTACAATTTTCATAATTTTGTTTCTCTTTTCTTTTCTTTTCTTTTCTTTTCCCTTTTTTATTTTGTATTTTTTTTTTTTATTTTTCTTGTTATAGGTAAATTGATGAATTTGAGAAAGGAATAGGAAAAGATTAGAAAAAAGAAAGAAGTCATTTTGATGATCGATAAAAAGTAATTGATGAGAGATATTATAAATGTTTTGTTATTTTGTGTGTGTGTGTGTGTATACTTTTTATCAGATTTTACTCTTATCAGAATATATTCATATTTTTAACGTTATGTATGCCAAGAAAATTATTAAAACATTGTTTCGAGTAGACACGAATCGATAAATGCATCGAAATTTGTTTTCTCTTCTCTTTTTCCTTTTTCTTTTTTTATTTTTAATTTCTTTGAACCATATGTATAAAGATTTGTTTATATCTGCATGAGATTTATGATACAAAGTTATTTTTCTATAGAAACAATACAAAAAATATCTCGTATAAATGAAATTAGATTAAACAAATAGAGAGTGTAGTATAGAGATAACGTGAAAATACAAAGCAATAATCTCTTTCTTTCTTTCTTTCTTTCTTTTCTTTTTTTTTTTTTTTTTTTTTTTTTAATCTTTTTTAATCTTTTTTAATTCCTCTACGTTAATAACATAAAATACGTATATATGTATCTGTATGCGTGTGGTATGTAGAACCTACGGAAATGTAAATTACATACGATTAGACAAACGATTGAAGATATCCATAAAGAGATTAGATTAGAAAAATAATAAAGAAAAAAATTAATTTGTGTTAGATGTGTCATTTCACGAACTATTACGTGTTACGAAAATTTGTAACTTTTGATATTTAAATATAATTAACCTTTTATAATGCTATCTAACTTCGAAGTCACACACACGCACGCAAACACACACTCTTTTTCTCTGTATTATATATCTCGATCATTTTTTATTTCATTTTATCGCTATGAAATTAATTGTTACTTCATATCCAAAGTTTTTAATATTCTTAAGTATAAGTTCTGCTTAAGTATAGCGTGTAATTATATTACGTACATGTAATATTATACTTTTTTCAAATCATGTAATTTCTCTTCTTGTTTTCTTTTTTCTTTTTTCTTTTTTCTTTTTTTTTTGGAGATACGGAAGAAAATTGGACTATAAAAAAGTCGACGATAATTATCTTTACATTACATATAAGAAACAATGCAATCGTCGATATAAATCGCGCAAGGGTAATTTTTTCGAAGGGGGAAAAAATTCAAGAAATCCAAACGTTCGTAACTTCTAACGAAAGATTCTAATAACGACGATTACAAGATATAAATCGATTAATTATAATCGATGATCCAACGCGTTTTATGAATATATCGTATAAAAAAGAAAAAATTGAAAGATCCTCGGATATTCGACGTGAAGCGATAATAAAATTCGTCTTTTTCGAAAGGAGCAAAGTTTCTTCAAGATAAAAATTTGTCCTGGATGTCGGTTAGTTCCTCTTAGTGCTGTTATTATTACGAACTTACTTTTGAGGAGAAATAAGAAAGAGAAAATGCAATGGTAGAAGTTCAGATGAGAAAGAGAGAAATAAAAAGAAGAAAGAAAGAAAGAAAGAAAGAAAGAAAGAAAGAAAGAAAGAAAGAGAGTCCGCGAAAAAATTTCGCGCGATAAATCATGAAAGAGGTGGTCGCGGTTCGTTTTAAAAAGTGTTGCTCCTCCTCGGCTCGAGTGTTCGCGGCAACTCGCTGGGCTCTCTTATCAGTCATCCCGATAACGGGCCGGCACGGCCTGTGCAGAGGCGTTATCGTTCTGTGGCTTTCGCCGGCGCGACATGCACTCGTCTATTTTCGCTAGTACGCAAAACTTTTTATCGGCGTGGCGACGCGTCAACCAACGCTGCGCGCGGGGTATATAAACGCTGCCAATTTTTTATTCGACCCTCAAGTCAACGAACCCTCCCGACCCTTCTTTTCCTCCTTCCTTTTTCCATCCTCATTTTCCTCCTACTTTTCTTTCACCTCCTCTCCTTATTCTTCCTTTTCTTACTTTGTATATTCTGGGATGTAGAGGAAGAAGAAGAGGAGGAGGAGGAGAAGGAGAAGGAGAAGGAGGAGAAACTTCGATCTCGACTCTTCTTCGAACTTATTTGTTATCCCGATTGCTCA